>NC_140971.1:30499329-30569329 GCF_056783735.1 Eptatretus burgeri
TCAGGGGTTCATCCTACAGCAAGATAATGACCCAAAACATACCTCCAGGCGATGTCAGACCTACCTTAGACGAAAAGAACAAGACGGTGGGCTTCAAATCATGGAATGGCCAGCACAGTCTCCATACTTAAATCACATAGAGCTGGTTTGGGATGAACTGGACAGAAGGGTGAAAGCAAAGCAACCTGCAAGTGCAACACATTTGTGGGAACTTCTACAACAGTGTTGGGAAGAACTTTCCGAACAATATTTGATTTCCATTGAAGAAAGAATGCCACGAGTATGTTTGGCTGTTTATCTGCAAAATGTGGCTACTTTGTTAAGTCAAAAATTTAGATTAAGTTTTGTTCAACAAAACGATTCCATGATTTCTTTTTTATCTGCAATTGTTTATTTGTTTTATACTTTAATTTCAGAGTACACTGAAACATTAAACTGCTTAAATTTCAGTAAAAACTGGAAAAATTGGGGTGTTCTAAAACGTTTGACTGATGGTGTATATATGTATATACAGTGCTCCCTCGCTTTCTTGTGGTTCAATTTTCGTGGCTTCACTACATCGCAGGTTTTCAAAGATGAAGAGGTTCCTCCAGTCGAAGAGATTTAATGCTCTTCTTGGCTGTGCAGTACTGCATTTATCTCATCGTCATCTTCATCGTCATCAGTACTGCACAGCTATCATCATCATCGTCATATCTTCATAGGTCAGTACCCATAATACGTTTTTTTAAAAAATATTTTATAGTACAATATAGTATTTTAAAAATTATTTTTGGTCTTAGGCTTTGCAGCCCCATGAAGTCGCATTTCTGATGAAAATTTTTTAATATTTGTTTTTTAAAATAACTTATTAAATGTGTGTGGGGAAGGTTAATAAGAGTGTGTGGATGCTGTATAATGGTTTAAAATACGTTTAAAATGTGTTTAAATATATTCAAATAATTAAATAAGATGTGGTTTCTACTTCGCGGATTTTCACCTATCGCGGGTGGGTCTGGAACGCATTAACCGCGATAGGTGAGGGAGCATTATATATATATATATATATATATATATATATATATATATATATATATATATATATATATATATATATATCCATAGCAGGATGTGAAAGGTCCAACTCTACTCAGAATGATATGTACTGTTTTAGATTTTTCTTTTTAAGGTACAGAACTGATGGATTTCCAGGTTACATAAAATTAATGATGCTTGGAGGGTTTTGCTGGGGGGATAATGAGCAAACCGCACATTACAAAACAGATGAAAAAGGTACAACATTCTTTGGAATTGAAGTAAAGGAATTGCATGATGTTTGAGACCTTTTGAAAATAACTTTTAGCTTACATCTGAGTACTAAATGCTTGAGGCAGAATGATTTAAAAAGCATTAGGCAGAGGTTTAATTCTGCAATGTCCAGACACGATTGAGACAAAAGCAAGGAAGAATGTGGGCCCCGCATGGTGCAGGGTGTGAGGCATGAGCTGCTTGACAGGTTTACACGGTGCCTGAAGGCGGTTTGCCGTTGATTAGCTTGAAGTGGACACATGGGCACCTGCATAGGAGGACGATGCTTCAGGTTTTAGTGCGTTTCTGCCACACTTTTGGAAAGGTAGGAATCGTGAACATAAGTTTGCATTTTCATTTGAATGTTGAACAAACTGGAAACCACTTGAAAAGGTCCTTCCTTGATGATGCTTACGCCTAATGAACAACAAAGATTGACAGTTTTGAATTAATCAAATGTAGTATGTCACTGTGGGAGTGCCCCTTGTACAATTCCAGAGAACAAAAAAAATATTATTGAGTTTGAAATTTCTTTTTGGTGTATGAGAAATACCCGCTCCCTTCAGGAACATTGACATGTCGCTCTGATTCATCCATGATTTTCAGATGTACATACATACATTCATGCACACATAGGAACAGATAATTGCCTTATTTACTATCGTAGAATAATTGAAATTCTGATGATTTCAACATGCCATTTTCTTTTGCAAGCAATTTAAAAAGAAGAGTGAATAGCTCGAAAGACACTTTATTATATTATTCCAATATTGATTCCCAAATATCATGATCAAAGTGCATCTTCGTTAATACCAGCATGAGGATAGTATTGATGTACTCTATAATCATAAACGAAGTGAATGTCAGAGGGTGGCAAGTTATTATGAAGGTGTGTAGACACTCGCCTCGAAGCTGTCTTGTGTAGGTACGGATCTCGACCCAACTTTAAACAACTGGCATTTTGGTGTTTCACAGGCAGGGCGATTCATCAGTGAGTGTTCTGTCTCTCGGATGGATGGTAAACCGGTGTCCTGTCTGACAGCATCAGTTGGTGGACATTTAAGATCCCATGGTGTCTTTTGAGAATGGTGGATGAAGTATCGCTGGCACCCTGAACAAATTACGAATCCCTGCCCTTTCAGACTGCTGGGAAGGCAATGGGAAACCACCCATCATAACCCTTTCCACGAGCCTTCTGCGGCAGCACTGACGCTCTGTCCAAGCATGTTGTGCATTCATTGATAAAACTGAACACTAAGTTGACTTGCAATATCGATTTCAAAACAAAATACTCAATCAGCATAAAATTTAAACACATCAAGCAATTTAAATATAAACCATTAATATTTATTGAACCATATCAGTGTCACGTTTTCTTGATGCACAGTAAATTTAAAAGTTCCACAAAACATTATCAACACCTTACAAATAAGAAACAAGCAAATAAATGAGAATGAGAAACAAGTCCTAGTGGTGGAGTAGCACTTTACATGAAGAACTCCATTTGTCACTCTCCATGTACTGCTCTTACAACTCCCAAACCCCAGGAGTACCTCTGACTGCGGCTTACCCTCTGCTCCCACCTTATGTTTGTCAGTGTGTTTTACTGTCCTCCAAACAGTAACTCCTTCATCTGCAGCTCTCTCTCAGATGGCAGGAACCAACTTCTAACCACTCATCCCAACTCTGTTTCTCTTATATGTTGTGATTTCAATTGTCACCATTGGCTGGATTAGCATGATGACCATCCTACGACCATTCAATTGCCTGGGTTAACAATTGAATGGTGACCATTCAATTGTCACCACGCAAATTGGCTGGATGTTGGCACCACTCTGACCAGGCATGGCACTTCAGCAAAGAACTTCTGTGACTTCATTGGACTCTCTGAATCTGTGAACTTTCCCACCTGGATGTCGATCAATGGAAAATCCTCCCTTCTGGATTTGATTGTGACAAAATTACCCACTAATGTCTCTTGCTCTTCCTCTGCACCAATTGGTTCATTTGATCACGTGCTTGTGAAGGCCAACATTGCTCTATCCATTCTCGGAGAAGAGCCTCAGCACCGGTGAGTTGAGCAGTATGCTAAAGCAGATTGACAGGGACTGCAAGCAGCCATCCCTCTTCAGGACTGGTCATATATATATATATATACTACCCCTGATATTAACTCCCCTGGGAATTCTTACACAGAAATCTACTCATCCTTATGCACAGATTCATCACATCTCGTCTTCAGTTGTAATACCCCATCCTCCCGCCAAATGTACATTGAATCCAGTGGTGAGGCAGTTGTGTTGAAACAACTTGCATTCTCCTCCTGGAAGACAAATTAAACTGAAGGCAAACTCAGATCACTCCACCAAGCCCACATCAAGTGTGTGTTCACTCTCAGGAGAGCTAGACAACGTCTGTCCAACCTCAAGATTGAACTTTCAAACTTGTCTCACTCCTCTAAAACCTGGTGGCACCTTGATAAGTCTGTCTCTGGAGTATGCTCCCCCATCATCTCTTCCCTCTCTCCTCTGCTTGTGAGAACGCCAATTTCTTTGATTCTATGTTTGCTTCCAAATATTATGTCCCCAAACTCAAGCTCTCTGATCCAACTCTTCCCAGTAGTACCCAACTGCTCCTGCGTATTTTGCACCTGAGAAGGTGGAGAAGTTTCTCGCAACCCTCGTCTCAGATTTTGCTCCTCGACAGGAGAGCATCAGCTCATGTGTCCTAAAAACCTGCTCTGCTGTTCCTGCACTTCCTCTCTCTGCTCTTTTCACCCTTTTCATTTGCCCAAGGTCATCCTCCATATGCATGAAAATCGGCCAACATCACTGCATATAAAAAGGTGCAAAAATGGATCCCTTCAACAACAGACCTATTAGTTTACTTCTAATCATCAGCAAGGTCCTGGAATTCATCATCGCAGTTGATATGAAATCCTTCCTTTTCTCCAACAACCTCATCTCAGATAACCAATTCGGATTCAGGTCACATGTCACTCCACATGGACATGCCACATATCTTCCAACAATGGATGGAGACCCTCAATGTCAGACATGGGATGAGGGCCATCTCTCCAGACATAACTCGATTTTTCTATGCAGATATATCTTGAGCCTTCAACACAGTCTTGCATCCCACCTTGCCCTCCAAACTCACTGCCTACAGCATCCAAAGCCAACAACATTCTTGGATTATTGACTTCCTCCACGCTCGCAACCAACATGTGGCTCTCAGCAGATCCTTTCATTTTCAGTCCTTGTCAAAGCTGGAGTGCCCCCAAGGCACTGTTATAGGCCCCATCCTATTCCTAATCTTCATCAAAGATCTCTCTGGCTCTCTGAAAAAGCCCCTTTATCTATTTGTTGATGACTTCACCATGTGCCATGACATCCCTCATCCTTCAGAGGGACAGCAGCTTCTTCCCTATCTTCAGACCTTCAGACAAAATCACAAGCTGGTCATACTCTTGGAATTCATTCCTGACAAATATCACATTCTCACTCTTTCTCCAAAAGGAACAGAATGGCAAACCCTCCCTTTTTAATTTTTATTTTAACAATCCTCTCAAAGAAGTTCAGTCACTCAAACTCTTGGGTCTCACTCTCAGCCATGATCTTTCTTGGGTAAACCACATTTAAAAATTGGCCTCCAAAGGCAGTCACCGACTTGGCATCCGACATCACACAAAGTCCTTCTTTGGCACAACTGAACTCCCATCCACGTATAAGGCTTTCATCTGCACCTTGATGGAGTGCTGCTCTCCCCTCTGGGCTTGCACCCCTTCGTCAACTTGACGCCATGGAAACCAAGGCCTTCAAAATTATTGTAATCTCCTGCGATGAAACTGAGTCAATGGGCCAATCACTTTCCCATCGCAGACAGGTCGGTTGTCTCTTTGTTTTCTTCTGCCTTTTTTTTCTGGTCTTGCACCCTCTGCCTTCTGGTGAAACTCCCAAAATCCAGAATCACTGCACATCTCCACTCATTTGTTCCTCTTTTTATGTACCTGTGGAACCAACTTATCCACCCCCTGCATTCTCCCCTACCCCTCATCCTTATCCACATTTTTTCTTGTCCTATTCCAACCTATTTTTTTCCCTTGGTCCTGCATTCCTCTCTTTTCTCTCTACTGTTACTTATGTTATGTTGCAACCTGATCAGTTCTGTGTTCTTGCTCTTCCGCAAGCCTTGACTGCAGACAAAAAAAAAACTTTATGAAAACCCGTGTTATCGATAAATATGTATTTCAGTTAAACTGTTGATTCTCTTTATAAGATAATATCTCTGCTGAAAAAGTTTTTAATTTTCAGGTACATTTATTTGTCCTTTAATCCTCTCGTTGCGTATAGTGCACTTCCTTTTCTTCTTCCCTATTTTCTTCGACTGTTTTGTCGCAGTGAGACGTATCATGCCCAATTAATTTTTAACCATTATTACATTGATTGATTGATCATTTTTCTTGAACTAAATTTTACTTCAATCTGTTTGGGAGACCCACATCCCCAGCAATGTTTGGAGCACAAAGCACCCAAAATACCCGACTTATCCCTATAGTTTGTCTGTACTCCGTGAGGTGTAAATCTCGTAATAACCAAAATCAGGTCAAGTAATCAGCTAATTGGCTTTAATGCTAGGCCTCAGCTACAGATAATAGACTCCCTTGAGAACAGCAAGAGCCTCATTTTTGCATTCAAACAAGACGCTTCTTTAATTACCATCTGGCGTGAAAGACTCTGTACATATAAATCAAACAGCACTCAATGAGAAGATGGCTGGTCTTTTCATATTTAAACAAACATAAGCCTATTTTTGAACATCTGGAGATGATCACAATTATTTTTAAGTCTTCACTGCAATTCTCTCCCGGAAATTGAAAAGGGATTTGCTCTATTGGTGTGCAGGCACTTTAGCATGAATGAGAAGCCTTCTCGCATCTTCAAGTTACCCAAACTGTGCTCGAGTGTGATGTACTTACGACTCCTGACATACCATTAAGCGAATGTGGAAATATGGGAGCCGAGATTTCAACACTCAGAAATGTTCTTGCCATCAATACAGTGAAGTGACGATCCAGCAGACAGGTGGTCGGCCTACTGTGGTAATGGTCCGATGTAATTTTGGGCAAAGCTGCGGGCTGCACTGCTTTGGGAATGCAGATGGGACAGCTGGCTTCACACAAACCCTCAAGTTACAATGATGCCATGCCAGAAACCATCTCACTCAGCATATGCAGCATTGTTATCCAACTTAGCTGTTTTCCTTCATGGTAAACTAGCAGATACTTTTATAATTATACCTTGTTTAAGAAGAAATTCAACATTTAAGATTCAAGCTAAAATAAAATTCATGATACTCTATCCTCCCCAGTAAATAAACATTAAACCATGTGTGTTGCATTACATGATCTATGTCCTAGTTTTTAATGACATGGGAAGTGAAAGCTATTTTCAGCCTGAAAACTTGCTGGATTGAACACTTTCACAGGCAGGGCTGGGGTTTGGGTTAGGCTTTTGCAACAAGCTTATTTATGAACATAAAAATCTCTTTTTAAAGGGAGGAAAATTCATGATCTCAAGTCATTATTTGTTCAACGTTCAAATTGTAATGCAATGACTTTATGATGTCATAAGAGACTAATACAATCTGTATTGGGTCTGTCTTGTTTATCGAGCATAAATATTTATTTGGATAAAGATAAAACACAATAACAAATTCTACACTCTGATTATTTCTGAGACAAGCTGTGGTAGTTGAAAAGAAATTAACATTCAAACAGGTAAAAAAAAAAAAGACAAAACGTCATAGCCCCCGTTGTTTTAGTAATTTCACTGTACGGAGTTAAGGGGCTCGCTGATATTTATGTACAACTAAAATGGCTACCAATCTACCAGTCGGCCATCTTTGATAAGATCGCAAAATAAAGTGAAGTGCATGTGTACGCCCTCATGTACTGTGCTTCTGCCAAGTTTGAACAAAATCAGACCATGCACGTCCGAGACATGGTTGGGGTCACATTCAAGTACCAAAATGACCACCAGTCGGCCATCTTGGATCTGATCTCGAAACAAAATGAAGTGCTTATGCAAACCATCATTCTTTATATGTCTGCCAAGTTTCAACAACATTGGTAAATGCATGTCCGAGAAATGGTTGAGGACGTGTTCAACATTAGGTCTTTTACAACTAAAATTGCCACCAGTCGGCCACCTTGGATCTGATCTGGAAAGAAAATGATGTGCTTATGTAAGCACTCATTCGTTATTTGTGTGCCAAGTTTGAACAATATCGGTAAAAGCATGTCCCAGCAATGGTTGAGGATATATTCAACATTTGGGTTTTTTAACAACTAAAATGGCCACCAATCAGCCATCTTTAATCGCGAAACAAAATGATGTGCATATGTACACTATCATGTGTTGTTTTTTTTTGCCAAGTATGAATAAAATCGGTCCATACATGTCCAAGATATAGCTGTGGATGCACACAAGGACACGAAAATCGAGACCAAATCATTAAGCCCCAATTAGGGACTAAGTCCAATTGGGACTAATGAAAAAGCAGCAGCACTGTACGACAAGTGTGATGTGCAATATAACAAAAGCAAAAAAAAAAATCTGCATTTCTCTACGATTTGTACAGAAAGGTTGGGACAAGATGCCCCTGCCAAGAAAGGTGGGAAGATGTTACCCCTCCTGTCATCTACTCGGTCATAGTTATACATTAAGTATCTTGAATGGCTCAGAGGGTTCTTTGGCTGATGGTATAGCAGGGAATTGTAAATGAGAAATGTTCAGTATACCAATTGAATGGCACTTGGTAGAGCGCATACTTCTGCCAAAATGAACACTTTACGTTTTGTATCCAACTGATAGGCTAGATCTGCATCTTGACATTAACAAACATCAAACTGGCTTGTTCTTGTCACCTGCCCAAATCATCCACAGGTTTCATACAAATATGTCCATAACTTTTTGAGATATGCTATATATCGTTTCAGCCACATCTCTCAATGGTGAAGAATCCTAAAATAAAAAAAGAATTCTCATGTCTGGATGCAGATCTTCAGAAAAATGTAATCAATTTATTCTTGTCACACACCCAACCTGTCCACCAAATTTAGTCAGAACCCGTCCAGAACTTTTTCAGATGTAATGCTCACAGACAGACAGGCAGACAGGCAGACAGGGGTGAAAACATAACCTCCGTCCACCTTCATTGGCAGAGGTAATGAGGAAACTTTTATAAATATCTCGTGATAACTACATGAAATAATCACATTTTGGAGGCCTGCGAAAGAAAATGTGGAGCCTCTTCGGATTATTATTCAATTGAATTCAGCATGGGATTAAAATAAATTCAATTCAAATCAATTGGAAGACCAAATCGATAGAGCCTTCGAGTCATCAGAAGGAACCTGCAAAAGCAAAAAGCAAAGATGGAGGTGGTCGTCGACATGAACCTGGATAGGATGCAGGTTTCAGCTGCTACTGCTCTACCATCAAATCCATCCAGGCACAGCCAAGTGAGCCTTACTTAAAAAAAAAAAATCAAAAAGAATGCAAATTCAAAAAATTAAATAATTCTCGCTGCTAGACCGTGTGTACAATCATTAAATTTAAAACATATATTCCCCATCACTACGAGATCATAACTGTGAAGTTGCATGTCGATCGATGAAGCAGTTCAAGAGAAAGAATTTTTTTTTAAGGTTTTCATTCAATCCAATATGATTGCTCGACCAAGTGACCAGTCAATTATTTGTGAACACTCTCGTATCCCCAAGACTTAGGAACATGTGTGCGAAGTTTCCCCTCGATCTGTCTAGCCGTTCTCGAGAAGATGTTCGAAGGTTTTAGGTTAAATCCAACATGGCTGCCTCACATCATGGGGTGAGAACGTTTTGTTCTGCATGGATAGGCGGGTCATACCTGTAAGGTTTCACCTCAATCTGTTCAGCTGTTTCAGAGAAGATTTTTGAAGGTTTTCTTTATTTTTTTAAATATGGCTGCTGAACTCGTAATCATTTTTTTCTGTTCACCAATTTATTCCTCGATGACCCTCAAAAATTAATCGGATGCAGCATTCTACTTATGCAGTTATGATGTCATAATGAAGCCACCGATGAGATCATAAAAAAATCACACTTATTCCCCATGGCGAGGACCTGCCATGTGCCAACATTCAATTTTTTTCCATGGTGTGGTTTCAGAGATACAGAGGTCCAAAGTTTTTCCTTTTTTTTCCAACATGGATGCCACACCACATGACCTATGACGTCATGATTATCATTAAAATATTCTACATGAGTAGTCACTCCTATGGTGAAACGTTCTTGTCAATCTGACAAGCAGTTGCAAAGAAAAAACGTACTCATGTTCTGTGTGGACAAACAAACAAACAGACAGACAAACAAATGGATGCAAATGCAATACCCTCTCCTCTGGTGAGGACAATACAAATACCATAAGAAGAAGAAGAAGTGCGTTTTTGAAAAGTTTTGGAATTTAATTCAGCATAAGTGTTGGAAGTGGGGATGTGAGCGGCATGGTGTCCAATATGGAAGATGGGTTAAGGGATGATCTAGTGATCTTCTTTCATATGCAGCACAAGACTAGTGGGTAGCATCATTGGCTGAAGGTGCGGTTGAGCTGCTGATGCAATGCCCTCTGTTAGTTAGAGCAGGAATTTGGGAATTTGCCCATGGTGCTGGTGATAGCTCGCTTACTCTTTTCAAAGGACACCGTGGGATCTTTACCATCCAAATAATACCGGCAGATGTGACACGCAGTTTAACATCCATCTGAAGGGACGTCACACACATTGATGAATCACCCTGTCTGTGAAACACCAGGTTGACAGTTTATAGCTGGGGTGAGATTTGATCCCAGGCTAAGCAGTTAAGAAGCGAGTGTGCGTACCTTAAGGCAATCCTGCCAGCCGGATCTAGTCACGCCTAGACATCACGATGTCATGCAAGAAACTCACTTGAAATTCCTCTATAAGACAGGACCATATCATGAAGAACGATGCAGTGCTCTTGGTAAACACTGCAAGGCTGGCATGATTAGGGCATACAATTCGAACTGGGGACCATAAGTAAAAATCAAATGAAATGCGTTAATAATTTTACTAAACAAATATCCAGTGAAAGACAACAACCATTGTAAATTCATTGAAAACGAATGAACTCTTTCAGAGAGAATCGTAAGCCTGTGGACGGAGTGCCGAAACGAAGATGGAGCAGTGGTCAGCTCCTCCGCAGCAGAAGGTATATAAACCGGGAGCCAAGGATGAAATGATTATATTATCCATTTAAGACCATGAGATTATGAAGCAGCCAGAACAGTTGGGATAATCTGGCCAAGCAGCCGAAACTGCAATCTGATATCTTGAAACAACCTGCAGCAAAATCTACGTCTGTCTAAGCCTTTTCCCTGACGCCCAACTGGAACCGCCAGTCTGGCCACAAAATTGCCCCCTGGGAAGGACAAGTCGCATTCCATTGGCACAGAGGCTAAAGATAAGGAAACATCACTGCAGTTTACTGGAGGTGCGTTTCTGAAAATGCCAATCATATTACCATTTTAAACAACATGTGACTTAACCAATTTGCTCTTCACACTGTGCTCAACAACTTCAAAATGTTTTGCAGAGTACTGTAATCTCTACCACGAGTTATTGGACAAATGCCAGTTTTATGTACCTTCTGTTTGTGCTTATCAAAAAAAAGGAAGGTAAAGTAAACACCATGCACACCTTGACACCAAGCCTATGTTACCTGCATTAACTGGCAAAGCAAAAATTGACGTTTTGTAAATAGTATTCACGCATTCAGTTGACGTGTTACACAAAATCAATCTTACAAAATGGATTATGCACAAAAGTTATAGCCCTGTAATGATTACATTGTTGCTCCAATAAATATTGTTCTCTCATTGCGTTGACCTAATAGTGTAGTTTGTTTTGCTATAATGAATAATAATCCACTTCAGCTTCATTACAACACGCATAATACAACTGTTGACAAGTTGTGGTCCACATGACCGAACATGTGCTTGAGCTCTCTAACTCTGGAACTGCCTGGAACCTGTTTCAGATAACAAATGCTTGAGGTTCATTGAACTCGTTTAACTGCATGAAGTCCTTAAATGCTCAAGGTTCATTTCCCTTAAAGTTATTTTTTCTTCAGAAATGATGAACAATGTGAGGTCATTGAAACTCAGGAACTAATTGAAAACTGCACGACTGAATATGCTGTCTATTGCAGTTGTGGTGAGAAGAGTCTGCTAACCACTGTGGGAAGCGAAGTAAAGCTGACGCTTCAGGTGTTAGCCCTTCATTGGAACAGGAGAGGTTCATCCTCCTTTATCTTGTGCGTAATGCCGTGCAGTCTGGAAGCCATAGTTGAGCTTCTTTGGATCCCGAATGGCTCAATAGGAGCAGGTGGTTTCAGCCTCCAACTTCATATGATTGTAATTTTCATGTCTACCTCTTCGGAACCTTTTTAGATTATAGACAGGACAGTTTACAACAGACAAATTCTCAGAATCCACATGCCAATTGCTGGTGTGGCAAGTTGTTCCCGGGGTGTGCATTTGATATAATGGCTCAAGGAGGAATGGTCAGCTCACTTAGGGAGTGGGACGTATTTGCTCTGTGCCAATTTCGGTGAAATAGCCACAAACAGGTGTTTGAGAATGTGCCCCTCCACACACAAGCTGGCCCGAACAGGTCAAGAATGTAACAATGTTCTCATGCCTAAAATGCTGCGGTATGACCTACCTTGTAAGAAGCTCTCCTGAGCAGCAGCATCCTACTTTTTTCAGCCTGATTTATCCTTCCTTTAATTGCTCTGTTTAAATACATAATGCGAGTGTCCCATAAAAATTTCAAGAGCCCTTGTAGACAGAGTCAAAACATTGACACAGGTTGAATGCTGGTGGTGAAGTGCTGGTGATTCACTGATGTATTCGAGTTCAACAACCCACATATAATGAGTCATGACATATTGAGTTCAGATTTCAGTCGAACTCATTACATTCCAATTGTGCTTCTGAGTTGAAGTCCAACAAATTAGGAAGTTTCAGTCAGACTAAAGCTTGAGTCATATATCAGAGTCCTATATCACAAATGTGCTCACTTGCCAGTAAAGCCTCATTTGATAGAATTTTAAATGGTTTGTACACATTTTCACAGTTTGTCAGAAAGTTTTTGCTGAGGCCTGATGGGAAGTACTTAAGTGACCCATTTTCAGATCGAAAACTTCTTGTCTTGTCAAAAAGAGTTTTATATTGCTATTAATCTGTGAGAATGAAAGAGCAGCATTTCTTTGTTTGAGTCTTCAATATTGCATTTCTGATAATCCCATTTTATTCTCAGGTGTGCAGTACCATGTGACAATTCATGAGATTTCTTGTTGATTCAGCACCAAGTACCAACATAGGCGATGTAATTTCTTATCTAGAATGACAAGGATTATGTTTCAGCTTCAATACACATACATGTGGACATGCAAAAGTACAAAAATATAGACGCAAACTGGTCTGTTTGCTTGTTTGTTCCTTTTATGTCTCCAAACCCTTGGGCCAATATCCAGGAAATTTGTGAGACATCATTATTTTCACACGAGGACTGTCAAAGTTATAATAAAAACTTTTAAATTCTTCATCAAATTGATATAAAAGCATGAAATTATTGCTTACAATGACAGTGTAATCTTTTGGCTGAACATGGACGTGCAGTCCAAGATCCTCCACTCTCCATATCGAGGTAGTGACCCGCAGTGTTGGATGATCATGAGTAGATTCAATTAAACATGACTATTAAAGTCAAACTAACCCAATCCTGATTGGGTGACCCAAGTGTGTGTGTGTGTGTGTGTGTGTGTGTGTGTGTGTGTGTGTGTGTGTGTGTGTGTGTGTGTGTGTGTGTGTGTGTGTGTGTGTGTGTGTGTGTGTGTATGTATGTATGTATGTATATGTATATATATATATATATATATATATATATATATATATATATATATATATATATATATAGATATATATATATAGATATACATACATATATTAAAGAACAGTCTAATAGAAACAAATCAGCAAAGTCAATTCTGATTGGATGTTCTCCACTGATGTGTCATCACCTCCCAATGGTCTAAGTGGGAGGAACCTGTTCAGTGTTCAGCTCTCCAATTGGCGGTTGCAGAGTCTGAGGCAGAGCGGCGAAGGCTGTTGTAGAATCTTCTTCATAACCAGCAGTTATCATGAGACAAGTTTGTGTTCCTCTTATTCTTTGCACAAATTAGCAAAGCAAGTGGACAAACTCTTTTTGCCGACATAACATTGGGTCCGTGGAATAGATAAATGTCGTTTCTAGTATTCGGAGATGCATTATACTTCATCCTCTACCCAATATATTGAATGCATCCACATTATAATGATCAGCACAGTTTGCATTCTCAGTCAAATGCTGTCCAATAGCAGATACGCACGATGTTGGATGTTGTGGGGCACATTTTCCTGGCATGACATTCCCTTCGAAGGCAAGGTCAACGCCAATCACTACTTAATGGTACCGAGTGATCATCTTCACTCCATGTTGCAACATTTCTTTCCTGCCGGTAGGGGTATGTTCCAGGATGACAACGCCCCCATCCACAGAGCACGTGGTTGCCCAATTGTTTGATGAGGATGACACTGATGTTACCCATTTGTCATGGAATTCTCAGTCACCATATCTGAACCCAATGGAGTATTTACGGGATATTCTGGAATAACGCCTGCGACAGCATTTTCCACCTCCATCAAACAGGTGTGAGTTGATTGATATTCTGATGGTAGATTGGTGCCGCATCTATCCTGCAGAATTCTAGACTCTGGTGGATTCTAAGCCATGGTGCATACAGGCTCCACTGGCCGCACACGGTAGCCTAACACCCTATTTAGTAAATTTACATTCGTGTTTGCATTTTTTTGGCCACTACCTGTACATATATATATATATATATATATATATATATATATATATATATATATATATATATATATATATATATATGTATATATATATATATATATATATATATATATATATGTATATATATATATGTATATATATATATATATATATATATATATATATATATATATATATATATATATATATATATATATATATATATATATATACATACATATTGTGCATGTTCAAGACTGGTCACTGTGTACATGTGACAACAATATGCCAAGCACTCCACACGTCTGGCCTGTGGCCTGTATGGTTGCGTGGCGAAAAGGAAGCCATTACTCAAAACAGCCCACATTGAGTCCCATTTGAGAAATGCAAAAAACCACTCTGGAGATTCTGAAGACATGTGGTAAAAAGTTTTGTGGTCTGATGAAACCAAGATGGGACTGTTTTTGCCTAAATACAAAACGTTACATTTGGTGCAAACCCAACACAGCACATTGACCAAAGAACACCATCCCTACTGTGAAGCATGATGGTGGCAGCATCATGTTACAGGCAAGTTTCTCATCAGCAGGAACTGGGGCAGTTGTCAGGATAGCAGAGAAAATGGATGGAGCAGAATACAAAAAAATCCGACATGAAAGTCTGCTGCCCTCTGCAAGAAAGCTGAAATTGGGATGGGAGTTCAC
Source organism: Eptatretus burgeri (assembly GCF_056783735.1). Classification (NCBI taxonomy): domain Eukaryota; kingdom Metazoa; phylum Chordata; class Myxini; order Myxiniformes; family Myxinidae; genus Eptatretus; species Eptatretus burgeri. Next base: position 30,514,278 of record NC_140971.1, read on the forward strand.
CTTTCATCATGACAATGACCTGAAGCTGTTAGGCTACAGCCAAAGCTACACTGGGGTGTGAAGGAACAAAAAGATAAATGTCCTTGAGTGGCCCAGTCAGAGCCCTGACCTAAATGTAATCAAAAATTTGTGGCATTACTTGAAGATTGCTGTCCATCAACGCTCCCCACACAACTTTACTGTGTTTAAACAGTTTTGTTCAGAAGAATGGGCAAATATTGCCCAATCAAGGTGTGCAAAGTTGGTAAAGACCTATCCCAACAGACTCACAGCTGTAATTGCTGTCAAAGGTGCTTCCATCAAGTATTAATTAACTCGGAGGGGTGGACACTTATCCAACCAAGATATTCTAGTTTTGTATTTTTAATTAATTCTCTGAAATTTGTAGAATTTGTTTTTCACTTGGAAGTTGTGGGTTATGATATCTAAATAAAGATGGAAAAGTCTAATTTAATGCAATTTGATTCCAGGATGTAAGGCAACAAAAGGCGAAAATTTGGAAAGGGGATATGGACTTTCTTCAGGCACTAGTTCGCCCTTCTTAGACCCCCCCCCCCCCGCCTACCATCCCTGCCATCGCTGCCTGCTACTTTGCTGAGTAAGAGCTCATCATTAACTAACTCCCAAAGCTTTCTGGAAATGGAAGGTCTTCTGTGCCTGTCACTTTGAGATGATTGATCGCTTTTTGCTGCATGCGTGTGAACTCAGCACTTTGGGCTATCATGGCGAGTCCATGTGTGGCGTGTGAGAAATAGCTCAAGTCCAGAATGTGGAGAGGAAGGAACATGTACTTAAGCTAACTAAGAATCACAAGACATGTCTGTCCACATGAATGGAGCCTATTTTTAAGAGATAAAAGGAATACTATGAGATAACTAAGACTATTCTTTAAATGCTGTTGCATCGTTCTTTTTTGTGGGGGTTCACAACTGTCACACTATATATAACAAACCTCAATCACGTCTCTCACCTGTAATTTGAGGAAATAACCAATCAGCTCTCACATCATTAATTACCCCAGGTGGCTAGGATTTCAATCAAATTCACCCCCATGCTTTTCCAGCCAAAGAAAGCTGCCAAAAGCAACCAAGAAAGCTGCACAAGGGAAAGCCTTTGTTGTTTCAAACCCTACTTGGGTTTTCTACAGCTGCAGACATTCAGAAGTACCACATACATGACAATGTCTTTACATAGAAGAGCAGGGGGATTGATGTCATTTCTTCCTCTCGGTCTTCAAGAGAGGCTGTTCATCACCATCTGAGATCATTCAATTTAAATGAGATGTGACAAGGACCTTTGAGTTGGCAGCCTCTCTGACAAAAGCAGAAGAATGAAAAACTGTATATGATGTGGTGTTCTGAGAGCTAAAAAAAAAAAAAAGCAGAATACATGAATTAAAATGTGTTCTTCAAACAAGCTAAAACTGTGCTTGTTAGCCTGCTTTCCAAACTGCAGAAACACTACTCTTGAAGTAACAAGTCGATATCCTCAATGACTTCCACATTAAATCTTCAAATTAACTTTTTATCCAAATCTTCTCTCCATTACAATCATTTTTATCGTCTTTTAATCATCTTTGGGCTGTTTTCGTTGAAATATTTTCTTTCTGGATATATTTGATATATTAAAAAAAAAAAAAACCTTGGTGTATTAGGTACGACCGGGTTTGAATGTTTCCTCGCTATGCCATTGTCCACGCTCCATGACTCAACTGCTGCAGCACAGTGTGAACGACTCTCTCTCTCTCTCTCTCTCTCTCTCTCTCTCTCTCTCTCTCTCTCTCTCTCTCTCTCTCTCTCTCTCTCTCTCTCTCTCTCTCTCTCTCTCTCTCTCTCTCTCTCTCTCTCTCTCTCTCTCTCTCTATATCTCTATATATCTCTATATATCTCTATATATCTCTATATATCTCTATATATCTCTATATATCTCTATATATCTCTATATATCTCTATATATCTCTATATATCTCTATATATCTCTATATATCTCTATATATCTCTATATCTCTATATATCTCTATATCTCTATATCTCTATATCTCTATATCTCTATATCTCTATATCTCTATATCTCTATATCTCTATATCTCTATATCTCTATATCTCTATATCTCTATATCTCTATATCTCTATATCTCTATATCTCTATCTCTATCTCTATATCTCTATGATCTCTCTCTCTCTCTCTATGATCTCTCTCTCTCTCTCTCTCTCTCTCTCTCTCTCTCTCTCTCTCTCTCTCTCTCTCTCTCTCTCTCTCTCTCTCTCTCTCTCTATGATCTCTCTATGATCTCTCTCTATGATCTCTCTATGATCTCTCTCTCTCTCTCTATGATCTCTCTCTCTCTCTCTCTCTCTCTCTCTCTCTCTCTCTCTCTCTCTCTCTCTCTCTCTCTCTCTCTCTCTCTATGATCTCTCTATCTCTATCTCTATCTCTATCTCTATCTCTATCTATCTCTCTCTCTATGATCTCTCTCTCTCTCTCTGATCTCTCTCTCTCTCTCTCTCTCTCTCTCTCTCTCTCTCTCTCTCTCTCTCTCTCTCTCTCTCTCTCTCTATGATCTCTCTCTCTATGATCTCTCTCTCTATGATCTCTCTCTCTCTCTCTCTCTCTCTCTCTCTCTCTCTCTCTCTCTCTCTCTCTCTCTCTCTCTCTCTCTCTCTATCTCTATCTCTATCTCTATCTCTATCTCTATCTATCTCTCTCTCTATGATCTCTTCTCTTCTGACATCCTGAGCAACTATTCTTCCTCAGCCAAAGCTTAAATCTGATTGGGCCAAACATGCATGAACCAACCAATCGGCACAGGACTAGCTGAGTGATGTGCTGAAGACCACCGTGCATGACAGAAGCCGTTAATCATTGTATTTCCAGACAAACCTCAGAGTTTGAATGCAATTGGACAAAATGCACACAAATGAACCAATACACTTGTGACTGGCCAAGTGACATCCAGCACATCATGTCAGACAGAACGAGTCAACTCAACCATAACTACTCCTTGGAGTGATGCGTCAAAGATGGGTAATTAGAGAAAAGATAGCTCATCTGATAATGAAACACAGGGGGATTAAAGGGATGAAGTGGTGCTATCCAAACACTCAGTGCGGTAATTGATGACAAAGCTAATCTCAAAACACACACACACACAAAATATAGCTAACCAGCTCTTACTCCTCCATGAGCCTTGACACTGTATTCAAAAAATATAGATTTGTTATCAAATTATGCCTTCTTTCAGACCATTTTCGTCACAATATATATTTGAGATATTAAAAAATAGAAAACCTTGATGTATTAGGTACTATTGTGCATATCTCATTCAGAAAATTCTCGAATACCCCTCATGTATTATGGAAAATGAATGTAAAACTTACAGTTGGTTGACAGGCATGAATATGGGTAAGTAAATTGAATCAAATATCATGAGTTCTAACTGCAAGACGACACTATTCCGACATTACTTTTCATCCTAAGAAGTTATAAAACAAAAGAATATAAATGAGATGTGACAAGGAGCTCGAGTTGGCAGCCTCTCTGAAAAGAAGCAGAAGATTGAAAAACTTCATGTGATGTGGAGGTTTGAGGGAGAATTCATGAAAGCACAAAAAGCAGAATACATGAATTAAAATGGGTTCTTCAAACAAGCTAAAACTGTGCTTGTTAGCCTGCTTTCCAAACTGCAGAAACACTACTCTTGAAGTAACAAGTCGATATTCTCGATGACTTCCACACTAAATCTTCAAATTAACTTTTTATACATATATTTTTATACATATCTCTCCATGACAGTCATTTTTACAGTCTTTTAATGATCGGTAAGTTAAACAATTCCTTTTCCTCTCTTTGTTGAAATACACATTGGTTTCCACTCATTTGAAGTATATATATATATATATATATATATATATATATATATATATATATATATATATATATATATATATATATATATATATATATATATATATATATATATATATATATACACATTGTTTTGAAAAGTTTTGAAGTGAATATCTTATACTTTATTATGGGGTTGGAGTGTTCTGATGCAATTTCATGGAAGTAACCAGGGCATCTGAACCTTTACAAACACTTACATTGCCAGTTTCACGTTGAGAACAAAATGTTGAAGCAGTGCATGATGTCATAAAAAATTATTAGCTGTTTAAAAAAACTTTAATTTTACAATTTAACAAATTTATTTACTTAAAAAGCTGTGCATGATAAGACGTTATAAAAGTTATAAATTAAAAATTTACAAAATGATCTGACATGAAATGGCAATGTATTTGCCAATTTAAATCAGGAACGATAGTTCTTCTGATGAGTGGACCGCTATTCTCGACATGGTAAAGATGTACCACTTGTCACGGTGCACATCATCACTTTACGTTGAATTCCTATTTCTACCAATATAGGCCATGGGTCGGTCTTAGTAGAGTCCAAAATCCAGGATAGGTGGGAAAATCATGGGGAACTAGATTTCTATACATTTTTCACAAGGTCTTGGTTGGTAGAATGAAATTTGCTTCAGCAGATTTTGATCAGCAGATTTTGAGATATTCACCAATAAAGGCACACAAGATCAGGGGCAATGTACAATATCGAGAAGTTTTTTTTTGTTTTTGAGAAAACAAGTAATAACGAAAGCTTAGTACATTATTTCGCATGGCAATGAATTGTTACGTGCAGCATTTTTATCAATAGTTCTGCTGCACTCATCATAAGATGGCATGCTTTTAGTTTCCATTTGTTTTCCTGTTTGAGAGCATCCCTGACAATGAAAATTACCTAATCAACCTTACTGAAAAACTCAAATGCTATTTAAACGATGTAAACAAGTAAAAAAAAAACCAATGTCACCCGCAGGGTGACCCGTATCTTGCCAAAAGGTGACCACGTGTGACCTCTTTAAGGTCACACTGAGGTGAACAGAGCTGCTATCCACCAGGAGCGACTCCTTGAGGAATATCTGCCTACGAGAGATTCCGATGAGAATCGTTCTACAGAGTAACCATGAAAAATATGCGTTTGCCTCATAACGTCACCAAATGATGTCATAATGTCTCAAGCTTGACATATCTAGAACGCATTCATCGAGGTGTTCAATTTGAGGTACTACACGATATGGTTCCTAAAACTTGAAAATTTGACCTTGGGGTCAAATATGTTTGACCTCAGGCGCTAACCATGAAGGTCAAGGCCAATCGCCACCAAAAATTAATCAGCTGAGCACCAGACCATGAACTATATTCCCATGAAGTTTGAAGACGATCCGATCAAAATTACTCAAAAAATAAGGGTTTCGTCGACTCCCCTGATTTGCAACAAAGTTACCTTGACCTTCAAAATTTTATGCACTGAAAGGGACCTCTATAGGCCTCTGATATGCGAAGTTACAAAAATTTCCAATGATAACTGTGCTCTGCAGAGTGATTTATACGTGATTACAAAAAAAAAAAAATGAAGGTCAAGGCCAATCGCCACCAAAAATTAATCAGCTGAGCGCCAGACCATGAACTATATTCCCATGAAGCTTGAAGACGATCTGATCAAAATGACTCAAAAAATAAGGCTTTCGTCGATTCCCCTGATTTGCGACAAGGTGACCTTGACCTTCAAAATTTTGTGCACTGAAAGGGACCTCTATAGGCCTCTGATATGCGAAGTTACAAAAATTTCGAATGATAACTGTGCTCTGCAGAATCTTTTATACATGATTACAGACAAAAAAAAACAAACATACAAGCTGACAAACATATCTTGCAAAAACTTCGTTTTGGCAAGATAAAAAGACATAAAATGTCATAGTCCCCATTGTTTTAGTAATTTTGCTGAATGGATTTAAAGGGAAAGCCCACATTTATGTGCAGCTAAAATGGCTGTCAGTCTACCAGTCAGCCATCTTTGATCGTCTTGCAAAATAAAGTTAGGTGCAATTTTATGAAATTGTGTTCTGTGCTTCTGCCAAGTTTGAACAAAATCGGACCATGCATTTTCAATCAATGGTTGGGGACCCGTTTAAGTAACAAAATGGCCACCGGTCGACCATCTTGAATATGATCTTGAAAAAAAGGATATGCCTATTTAAGCCCTCATTCATGATCTGTGTGCCAAGTTTGAACAAGATTGGTAAATGATGCATGTCCATCCGAGAAATGGTTGAGGACGTGTTCACCACCGTGGGGTTTTTGGGGGGGGTTACAACTTAAATGGCCATCAGTCAGCCATCATGGACCTGATGTTGGAAAAAAGTGATGTGCGTATGTATAACATCATGTGTTGTCTTTTTGCCAAGTACGAAAAAATTGGTTCAAAGACGTCCGAGATATGGTTCCGGATACACACGCACAAAATCCATAAGCCCCCATTTCGGACTAAGTCCAAAGGGGACTAATGAAACATTTTAATAAGAATACAAAACACAACACAGGAATACAAACTTCTTGCAGCATATAAATTATCAATAGTATGCTACACATCTCGCGACTTCTTCATTCGTCACTTACAGTATATGGAGGAAATCATCGTTATCGACTCGGATGCAGATAAACATGATCCCGATTCCAAATCTGTTTTGTCAGCAGGGGAATGCTCACATCGGACAGCAAGCTGGTTGAAATGTTCAGTCAGAGGTGGTTTTCCACAAGTCCATGACAGGTCATCGACAGATTCATCTTGAGGGGAGTCATGCACTTACTAGAGATAGAATAAAGAAGCAATGAAGACGGTGCTAAATACTGGGATTGTCACAGTTTTGAGGCTCAGCAGCCGAGGAGCTTTTCAACTACTGCAGAAACTTAGTAAGCAATGGATTTGGCTCTTCTTTTTCCTTGAGGTCTCCAACTTGAGGAGGCCAAGCTTTGGTTTTGTTTGTGATAATACTTCCTTCAATTATCTGGCAGTAAAATGAACTAGCTGTTCATCACTGATACCCCATGCATTTGTGATGGCCTCAATGTAGTTTCCCCCAGCAGATACTCACCTTTGTCCATTGGAGTTTGGGGTAGCACTCATCATGAACCACACATTATGATTTTTATCTCGACGTGATTGTACTTGTGTTCTGGTTTCTTGGTTTGCATTTGTGGGAACAATTGTCTGAGTAGCAGACAGGCTTTTTGTTCTTTGTGGATTTTGTGGTTTTACCAAGAGAGACACAATCCACCGCTGATGCTCGCCATTACAGCCAGGAGGTACTATGGGAATATATATGCGTATAGTTTGATTTCATAGTCAGACAGTTTGGCGAGCAGGGAAGAATGCCAGACTGTATCAAAAGCTCGAGATATGTCCAGAAAGACGGTCTTAATCTCATGTTTGATATTGAGGGCCTCCATCCATTGCTGGGAGAGTAGAAGCTGCATGTCCAAGGTAGAGTGACCAGGTATGAATCTGCATTGATGAACTGAGGTGAGGCTGTTGGAGAAAATGAATGATTTAATATCTTCTGTGATGGTGGATTCCATGACCTTGCTGATGATTCAAAATAAGTTAATTGGTCTGAAGTCAAGGGGATCCGTTTTTGCACCTTTTATATGAAATGGTGGGATGTTGGCTGATTTTGAAGTATATGGTAGATGACCTATGGTAAATGACAGGGTGAAAAGGGAAGAGAGAGGAAGCACAGGAGCAGCAGAGCAGGATTTTAGGACACAGGAGCTGATGCTGTCTGGTCCAGTTGGAGAGTCAGAGTCAAGGATTGCCAGAAACTTTCCCCCTTTTTCAAGTGCAAAAGATACAATCCAGAAGCTGCTGTATCCAGCCCATCTCAACAAACAGGGCAGGATGGGGTTGAAGTTTGGAGGGGGCAGGATGAGGGGGGAGCAGAAGAGGGGCATGGTATTGTACTGACGTGGAGGAGTTTGACACCATGAATTGACATGAAGGGGAATATTTTTTGTTGTGTGCACATAGCCTTTGCAAAATTGATACCTCATGGTCCCCTGGAGGGGGGGGGAGTTCAGAGGGAAGGTTGAGGTGTTGTCAGAATTGCATGTGCTCGTTTACTCACAGCAAAAATGTAATTGGCTGCAGGTGTGTGTGTGTGTGTGTGTGTGTGTGTGTGTGTGTGTGTGTGTGTGTGTGTGTGTGTGTGTTTTCACTGTAGGAGGGTAATGCAATCATCCTAAGGGTGATGTGCTCATGCTGGCAAATATAGAAAATGAGACTCATCTCCTTGTCATCATTTGCACAGATGTCATCCAGTGTGGAAAAAACAATAATTTTTGGAATATTTTCATCATCACTGGAAGTGCAGATGTGCCAACACAAATGTGGCATGGCAAAGGCACAAGTAAAGGCCCTGTCACACCTTGACGATTTAGTCAGCGTATGCCTGACATATGCAAAATTTGGCTAAAACGCTGGCACACGTCGAATACGTTATGGGGAAGTTTGTATACGTTAAGAGCACGCTGGGATACGTCGTAGTACGCTGGCTTTTTTGTAGTACGCTGGCATACGTCGTAGTACGCCGAGGTGTTAGACAAATTTTCTATGCTTGAAATTTTTCGACATATGCCAGCGTATGACTCACACGTTCCGCATAATGTTGGCCATAAGTTGTAGGCACGTTACGCGATCGGTGACACACGTCGACACACGTTACTTGTAAGTTACTCATAAGTCGAAACACATCGAGGTAATGTTTAGCATACCCGAAAGTTATTTCTAACCTATGAGTAACGTGTTGTAGGCACGTTACGTGATCGTTGACACACGTTACGTGATCGTTGACACACGTCGACACACGTTACTTGTAAGTTATTCATAAGTCGAAACGCGTCAAGGTAATGGTTAGCGTCAGTGTTCAAGAATCCCTGGTTTTTTGGGTTTTTTTTTTTTTCTTCGGCGTGATGGTGATGTTGACACTTCGATTTCTAGTGCGGTTATAATATAATATAATTAATAGGCTGCTGCTCAACGATTTAAATCATAACCGCACTAGAAATCGAAGTGTCAACATCACCGTCATACCGAAGAAAAAAAAAACCAGGGAGTCTGGAACACTGACACTAACCATTACGTCAACGTGTTTCGACTTATGAGTAACGTACAAGTAACATGTGTCGACGTGTGTCAACGGTCGCGTAACATGCTTACAACTTATGCCAGCGTATGTGGAACGTGTGTCATACGCCGAGTACGTCGAAATTTTCAACATGCTGAAAATTTCTCGACGTATGCCAGCGTATGACACGTATGCCAGCGTACTACGACATATGCCAGCATGCTCTTAACGTATACAAAACTTACCCATTATGTATTCGATGTGTGCTAGCTTGGTTCGGCAAATTTTTCATACGTCGGCATACGCTGGCTAAAATGTCAAGGTGTGACAGCGGCTTCACACTTCGATGTCTAGTGCGGTTATGATTTGAATCGTCGAGCCGCAGCCTTTTAATAGCCTACACCACGTGATCGTCGGCGATACGCTGCCGCGCTATGCATAAGTGAGACTATCGTTGGGCATAAGTTGTGAACGCCGACAACACGCTCAGCATTCGTTGGTATAAGTTATCTATTTGTGATTGAAACGTTCTGTGTACATTACTAATACGTTATGCATACGTCCAACACGTTATTATACACCCAAAACTTTAAAAAAAACATCAATAGTTCAGCGTACGCCAGCGTTTTACAAACATTTTGATACCTTGCCATACGCTGGCTAAAACGTCAAGGTGTGACAGGGCCCTAATGTAGATTTGACATCAACCCACGGAGAGGCAGACATAATCATGGCCCTACAAGTAGTTCATGCTGTTACACAATGTGGGTGCAAGAATTTGAAAGTGATATGTGATGACACTGGTGTATTTGTATGACTTGTCCACAACTACTGGAACCTCGGTACGTCTGCCACAGTCACTATAGAAGCAACCATTGGGGATAGAATGCTGGTAAGCATTAGCAAAAGTATCAACAAACACCAAAACATTCTACCATATCGACTGGCAGCACATGCTGCCAGTCGATATGGTAGAATGGATGTGATACAGATGCCCAGTGACATGGTATTGGGAAGGCAACAGTTTTGAAGAAGCTAAAATCAGGAGTTTGTCTCAACAAGGTGGGCCTGGTAGATCCAGATATGGAAGAGGTTTTGCAAGGAGCAACTTTCCTCAAAAGTAGCTGTTATGTATTCCCAAGTCAAAACATGACAGCAAGCAGAATAAAGGCATGGTGTGCCAAGACAGCCAAGGCATGTAAATCAGAACCACAGTTGGCCTCCTTTTTGCCTACAACCGAAGCATTTCAGGAAAATGCTGAGCATGCTCACTTCCAAGCAATGCCATGGCTTTCAGCACCATTTACAAGCCCACCATCCCAACATGTTTTGCGTGGACACGTGATGAGGAAACCAAATCATTGATCCCTGTGGGAGTCCCATCTAATGTTTCAGCTGCTGTACATGAAAGTTTGGAAATGATCAAGTGTTCTTGTTGATCAGATAAACCATGTGCTGCCAACAGATGTAGCTGTTCAGCAACAAAATTTGCATGCACCCTGATTTGCAACTTCCGAGGGAAACCCGATCTATGCGACAATCAGCAAACACAGGAGATTTTATCATTACCTGATGATAACGACGAAGATGAAGATGGGGAGTTTGAATATAGTACTTAAAGCAGAAATAATACAAGTGGTTGAATTTAACAGTCCCAATTAACTTGCATCATTAGATGATCAGCATTGAAGACCTGCTCAGGTCTAGATGTTGTGTTATAGTTTGACATGCAACTTTTCTTTCTCTATCATGGAGTTTGGTGGTACTCCACATAGATGGATGATATAGGAAAAAAATGGCCACCCATTCAAATGTGTACACAATGATATGGTCATAAACTACTATAGAAGTCAGAAGCATTTAAAAGCCAAACCTTTTATTCTCGAGCGTTTTCTGAACTACCAAGATTTTAAAAGACACCAGAATGCATTGGTAAAGTAGCGTATTGGGAGATCAGTAAAATGCCAATTTGTACTAGTCTTGTAGTTCTTCCCCTCTAAGAAAAACAATGTAAAACTATAGCCCGACTTACCTCAATAACTGCTGAAGCTATGATGGTGATTCCAACGCGAAGAAGTTACTCTGTCTCTGGGCTAGAGCACGCAACCCAAAATTTAAAAATATATAGAATATTAATAATTTTATTTGGAAAAGAAATCGAACATAAATGTGGACCCAACCAAAGCAGGCCAGGATCGTGGGGGAGGGGAGGGGAGTGGGAAGTGGACAGAACCATTCCAAAAGTGGACAGAACAATTCTAAAAGCGATACATATCCAACCCATCTGCCAAATCAATTGAAACGAGAATTAAAACAATTTGTCATGAGTATAAGCACCTTGGGGTTTCCTTCCTTTTGGTGTACGTATGTTGTTTGTAGTGACGAATCCAGCCTGTTCTCTCGTGACTGCAATCCAAGGTTTCTCATGACTTCACACATCCGAACGATCATATCAGTTGGCTACCACTTGAATGGATCTTTGTCAGTCGGGGTCTGTGACTTCTGAGTGATGTTACAATGACCACATCAACAATGTAACGTTTTTGAAACTTGTATTTCAAATGAACATTTCCAAAGTGAAATGAGGAAGTTCACCATTACATGCAATGTCCAACTCCAATTCCCACGTTGGGTTGTTTCCACCCAGTGTCTCTATCTTGCCGGCTCAACTCACGCATGTTCACCTCGTCCACCAGGGCTGCTGAACGATTGAGTCTTGTCACGTTGTTCTCTCTCGTATGTTGGCCAGTCCAGGATGATTGAAGAGCTCAAAGGAATTATTTCCTAATACACAATCTTAAAGAATTTTAATTAACCTGATTATAATCAGCTCCAGGCGTTAACAACTGCTCTGGACATTAACACTTTGTTCACTCATCAAAGATAAATGGAGCACGGGGATAATCAAAACATGTTTCATCACATGTCACCCGTCTCTCCGCACCTCCTTCTCGCAGGTTTATATAGTATCACAGAACGATCTCATGGCTTCCAGCAAATGCGATTCTCATCCATACTGGAAGGTTCACCGGAGAATGTTCCAGCACCTTCAGCAATCTCACCAGGCAGTTTACAGTACAATACTGCCATGTACATTCTAAATTAGCTCATTACATCAAGCAGTTTATTACAAATCACCGATCCATGCAAAACAAAACTCATAACATCCAACCATCAATTTTACATCATTCATTTACAGGCATTTACGAATGCTTACTCACAAATACCACAACATCTAGATTTTAATTGACAAACAAGCCCCGCCTTTAGAGAAATATCAGTGCAAATACATATTTTTTAAACAGTTAATATTTGAGGGTGGAAAGCAAACCAAAAAGAAACAATCACAATCGACTCATACAATCAGATCCCACATTATCGGATCCCTTATTGGCTTGAATACAGATCTGATAGTTCTGTAGGAATAATGCCCACTGCATTATCCTCGCACTGTCAATCTTACACATCTGAATGTATGACAGGTGCTGATGATCAGTCTGCATGATGAACTCTCATTCATAGATGTAGTTCTGGAATTTCTTAACAGCAAAGATAATAGCGAGACATTCACGTTCTATCACGGAGTTGTTCCTTTCCCGGGGAAGAAGTTTTTTGATTGTATACAAAACAGGAAAGACTCTGTTCTCATATTCCTGCAACAACACCACTCCGATTCTGACAGATGCATCCACTTGTACGATGAATGGTCTGGCAAAGTCATATCAGGATCCGTAGTACAGAGGCCTTGCAAAGAAGGTTCTTGATCCTTTCAAATGCCCTCTGTTGGGGTGACCCTTTTTAGTGGGGTCAGTGAGGGGCACAAATTAATCTGTGTAGTTTGCTATGAGCCTCTTATAGTACCCCGCCAAGCTCAGGAATGATCTAACCAGTCTTTTGGTTGTCGGTACTGGGGCATTTCTGATGCAGGTGAGTTTCTCTTTCTCCATGTGTACCTGACCCTTTCCCACTCGGTGTCCCACAAACTCCAGTGTGTGAAATCCGATTTAACACTTGGAAGGCTGAAGAGTCAAACCGGCTTCCCTGAGCCACTCAAAGAGTTGCCGCAGTGTTTTGGCATGGTCTTCCAATCTGACTGTGTGTGTCAGGATGTCATCCACGTAGTGGTCGATGTTCCACAAATCATGCAGCATCTTCCTCATCATTCGATTGAAGGTATGCCACTGAACTTACCAAGTCAAATGGCATCTTTTTTAATTGGTAGCAGCCATTTGAGGTTACGAATGATGTCTTTTCCTTTGAGACTTCCTCCATAGGAATCTGCCAGTAAATCTTTCTCAGGTCAATCTTGTCAAAATATTGATCTTGCTCCAGGTTTGCCATCATAGCTTCACGGTTCCCCATGGGATCAGTATCAAACTTTGTAACCAAATTCAATCTCCACAAGTCAATGCAGAAATGGTTGGTTCCATTCTTTTTCTTCACAATCATCACCAGCGAGTTGTTGGCTGCTTCTGATGGTCTGATGATATCTGCTTCCAACATAGCTTCCACTTCCTCATTGATCACAGCTTGCATAGCATACAGCATTTGGCGCTGCTTGACTCTGACTGGCTCATTTGTGGTGGTCTCAACATTATGCTCTACCAGGTTGGTAGCAGCTGGGATTCCACTGAAGACGTCCACAAGCTCCTGGAGTAACTCCTGGATTTCCTCGCTCTGCCTTGCTGACAGATCCTCACTGATGTCGGCATCCTCATGTGTCTCTCCATCAGCCCTGGGTCTCAATTCCAGCAAGTCTTCATTCGCCAAGACACATTCTTCATCACCATCCAGCTCTGGGTCAATGCTCACCATACCGGCCACATCTGGCTGTAGTTTGATATCAGCTGTGTTGTCAGCATTCTCATGATACAACTTCAACAGGTTGGCATGGTAAATTTTGATCTTGTAGTTCATCTGGTTGACTACTTCCTGAACTTCATGTGGTCCTTGCCATTGGAGCATCAACTTGTGCTCCATTTGTAGTAGCAATAAAACTCTGTCTCCTGCCTTGAACTTTCTATCTCTGGTTTTCTTATCATAGAAATATTTCTGACTGCTTTGAGCTGCACATAGACTCATTTGCCCCAGTCAGCAAGTTTCCTCTAGTTGATTACGCAAGTCAAAGACTTGATAAAACTCAAGTCAACGAAGAGTCAAAGACTTGCACAGAAGAATCTGTGCTCCACATCTTCATCAGCTACTCCATGGATGATTTGATAAAACACATTTCACTGTGCAGGATTAAAGCTAATAATCTGCTACTCAGCTTCAGCTGCTTCTTGCATGGCATTCTTGTGGTGCTCGTAGCTCACTGATGGACCTGCATCTGTTAATCCTAACTCTGAACATCTAAGCCCATGTATTCAGAGCGTTGCCTCAATTCCCTGCACAGCTCGCTTCACTGACACTTCACGTGTGTGGTTTCTAATGAAGTCCTCTGTGAAACTCTCTTGAAACTGCTGGCAGAGTGCAGGATGTGCTGCAGGATCTCTTGGTCTGTTGAATGCACATATCAATATGAATGATTGTCTCATCTGAGATGGCATTTGAACAGTTGCAGCTTTTTCCAAACATCTCTTCCATTCTTCATCATTACTCAGCAGGTTTCTGCAATCAGCTGCTTCACAAAATGTTTCACAAACTACTCCATCTGCCTTCTGTAGATCTTCAAAGCTCTGAGCCCCTCAAATATGCACCAGCAGAAGCCTCAAGTAGACCTTATCCGTGTCTCTAGTACTGATGGAATACATCCGAACTACTATTTTATCTGCTTCCTGTCTCCGTGACTTCCACTAACCAGTTCTTCTATCAAACACATACTTAGTTGCAGGGGAGCTTGGTGTAGAGTAAATCCCTCGCTTGCTTATCTTGCCGATTCAGCAGGAACCATGCAGTGAGGTGAGTATTTCTGATTGCAGCTCGAGCCAGTGCTTCCTGCTCATTTCCTTCCTGGAAGTAAACTAACTGTTCCCTTTCCAGACGCACACCTAATTGAATTACAGCATTTCATTGATTGTGCATCTTGTTCCCCAGCAACCTTCATAAAGCTTCTGGTGGACTGGCATACAGATATGCATTTCCGGTGCCATCGCATTCAGATATTGAGCAACCTCATGATGAACAAATCTCCATCGTTTATAGTTTTTGGTACCTCTACCCCCACACAATCATAACCTTTGAATACGTACTTAAAAGTGGACTTCACTGAGCTAATGGAGGTGCTGATCTCAACATTGATGTGGCAGTTCAACTTATAGAGCAGTTGCTTGTTGTAGGGAATGACATTCCTGTTATCCATGGTGATGTCTCATACTGCAGCTTTTCTGCCTCTTCGTCTTCTCGAGAGGGGACAACAATCTACAGCAGCAACCGTTTGGTCCCGAAACTCCTTCGAGTATTTCTATAAACACTTTCCATTTTCCATGCAAGTGGCATTTGGATTGTGTCCCCCACATGGTCCATGAATCATGCATTTCTTCACAAATTCATGTAGTGTTTTGTATGTCTGACACTGTGCTGCCTGCTTGAGAGATTTGTCCATTATTGTCTGTAATACTGAATTTGTTTATCTTCCTGAGCCACTCACTGTAACATCTCTCCATGAAGAAAATAATCTCCATTGGAAATTGTTCTTCCGATACTCATTTCCATACATTCCACTATTTTAAATTTCTTTTGCTCTTTCCAAGCTCATCATACCAAAATATTTCAATTTCCCTGTGCCTGCTACTTTTCATCCCTGCTATTTACTGAAATGTCTGCCTTCAGGTTCCTTCTAATGCCTCCAATGCAGCGTTTGGTCTTCCATTTGATTATTGTGTTTGTACTATATCCTGATGCTGTGTGTACTGTGCTTTCCCACTAATGGACCTCTGGTAGCTCATACCTGTTGCTGAGTTTGAGTCTGGGGAGTAACTGCTGAAATCTATCTGTCCAGGTTCTTCCTGACATCTTCGTTCTTTGTTCCTTTCACATTTCTTTCTACTTTTTTTTCACAATTCTCTTTATTGATTTTAATTCTTGCTTCTTCTCTATTTCACCTCTTTTACTCCATATTCCTCTTTCTTTATTTATGTCTAAGTAGAAGTGACTTCTTGCAGAATTTTTTTCTGTACGGTCCACTTGGCTACACCTGGATGGGTTTGAAGGTTGTGGAGTTGTGGCCGAAACCCGAATCCTATCCAGGTTCCTCCTGATGACTCCATCTTTGCTCTTTTCTTCTTTGGGTTCCTTCTGATTAGTGTGGCAACTTAGCTAAATATAGCATAACAATTGTGCATTTTGTGAGGAAAGCACCAAATTTGGCACACTAGTAGCCGAACATGTAATGAACAGATTTGGATATTGGGCCATCTCAAAATTTTTGATGGCAGTGGAGAATGGCTGCCACAGCCATCAGCAGCTGAATTTGAGATGGCCCAATATCCAAATCTGTTCATAATATGATAGGCTACTAGTGTGCCAAATTTGGTGCTTTCCTCACAAAATGCACAATTGTTATGCTATATTTAGCTAAGTTGCCCCACTAGTGGGTGATGACTGAATCGCTGAAATGTCTTGTGCCAATAAGTATTCAGCCCCCTGATTCAATACCTTGTAAAAGTGCCTTTGGTAGCGATTACAGCTTTGAGTCTTCTTGTATATGTCTGCATGAGCTTTTGCGCATCTGGATTTGGGGATTTTCTCAAATTCTTTCTTGCAGATTTACCTAAGCTCTGTCAAGTTGGATGGGGAGCATCTGTGGACGGCCATCTTCAAGTCTTTCCATAGATTCTCAATGGGTTTCAAGTCTGGGCTTTGGCTGGGCCACTCAAGGACTTTCATGTTCTTGTTCTGAAGCCACTCCAGTGTTGTGTTCGCTGTATGCTTGGGGTCATTGTCCTCTCTGGAAGGTGTTAGATGGGTGATGAGCTGTGTTCATTTTTCACCAGACATAGCGCTTTGCATTCAGGCCAAAGAGTTCATTTTTTTTCTCATCAAACCACAGAATATTTGCCTCATGCTCTCAGAGTCTTTCACGTGCATTTCATAATGAGGGAGCTCACTGTGCTCTTGGGAACTTTCAACATTCTCGAGGTTGTTCGAAATTGTTACAGGGAGTTGGCGCTGCTGAAGCAGTTTCTTGGCAAGGGTTATACGGCGTGGTTTTCCATTGCCTTCCAAGTGTTGTTTGTCCATGCCCTATGCTTTTAAATGCTGAGCATCAAAGCAAGGAAGCAGCATATACCATATAAAAAGTCTTTGGAATGATTTGGTGAGGGTTTGAATGACCAGCCTCACAGACTCAGAGCAGACGCTCTAACCATTACAACACCTAGTCTGGTCCAATGCCACTGGCCTTGTCTTAATCAGTAACTATCAACATGGAACTTAATCGTAAGCCTTCTATACATCTTAATGAACGAAATGTACTGCAATACCATGATCCAACTTGCTACCTTTTTTTAAAGGTTTGGTAAATTGAACGTGATATACCATTTATTAAACCAATGATGATTATTCTTGATCACGTGAAAGCTCTCTAAATATTGCCTCACTGAAACACTAATTTTGATTTCAAATGCTATTTTCTCCATTTGAAGTTGTTTTTGTTGTTGTATCACCCCGGACAGGTCCACTGCACTGAGACAGCTGATCAATCTCGACCCATAGCTGAGCTGACCTGAGCTGAGCGACCCAGAGATCCACCGCATCCAAGATGGTGTACCCCCACCTTCCTGAAGCAAGGGACACGAGAGATTTGGAGACATAGACAAGTGGGAGTGGGTTGGTCCATGGAGACCGATTGGCACTTTGACCGATGCCATGCTGCCTTGACAATTGCAGGCAGCAGGGAAGAGTGGGGGAGATTTGCCCCTCCCCTCGCATTGAGGGGTACAACCACCGTGAAGAGGCATCCATCCATGATAGTTGTTCCTTTCAAAGTTAAACTTCCTTATGTAAAATGTTTGGCAAGGTGAGTTGACAAAATATTTGGCTATCTTTGTTGATTTTATTTTCAGGATTGGCACCACATTAGCAATCCACTAATCCATTGAAAACCTATCTGAGCTGTAAAACTATGTTCGTGGGAAAGTAACCTCTTCTTGTATTCCATTTCAAGCCCTGAGATGCTGAGAACTATCTACTCTTAAACTCCTGAATTTTTTATTTATCTCCTTTACATGAGCACATCCTTCACTTGTTCATCTTGCAGTAATGCCAATTGGTGGACTTATTGTGATACCCGCATTTTTCTCTTCCTTTTTCACCAATATTAGAATGTAGAAATTTATCTGAAGTTTCTGTGGCATTGCCATGATTTCTCGATCTGCTCTTTTGAATAAAGTGTAATTTGGTAGGAGTTCTCAGTTGGATTGTGTACTTTTAGTCTGCTCTAGTTACAGCTTTGGCTTGTTGAAATTTAGCTCCCCCATTCACATTTCCTAAACAGGGCCACTGACATCCTCTCACCAACTTGCAAGAAATCTTTCGGAGGATCCCAAATAACATTGATGATATTCCATTGGCCAACCAGAGGTAAATGCTCCAATCAGTGAAACACTCATTCTGAGGAAGAAGCCGGAAATTATGTTGTCATTTGAAGTGTGTTTCTTACATTGAACAATGGAATGTTAGGTCATTGTTCCGTGGGGATTAATCAAATTGTTTTACAACATATGGAAGAGGTGTGTGTGTGTGTGTGTGTGTGTGTGTGTGTGTGTGTGTGTGTGTGTGTGTGTGTTTTCCATTTAAATACCAAACAAAGACATTGACAGTTCTTTTTTTCCACAAAATACCGAACAACAAGGCAAAAGCAGTCATAAATTGTTTGCCTATAAAGGTTTAAAGGGACATGACATTATGATATTCGGTACAGTGTACTATGTTCCAATCACTCGAGCTAGCCCTGATTGTTTTGAGGAAAGACCAAATTACATGGTCACTCTTACTTTTAAAATGAGATATAAAAGAATTCTGAAGTCTGTTGCTATTCCGACTTGAACAAACTACTGAAGGTGCTCAGCTTGTGCTAGCTGATTGTCAAATGACCAAAATTAAATGAAAATTTAATCTGGTGAATAAAACTATGGGCATGGTCTCCAAAATGGTGATAATCGCGTTACTGCTTGAGTAATCACCAAAGACACTTTTTAGAAAGAAATAAATGATCGGCCAACTTTGGTAAGTAGCAGTTTCCCTCTACTGTGCTGGAAAGGATTGGATGGTTGTCTGACACATAAAATAAGTCTTTCAATGCAGGAAGACATCATATTTTCTCTCTCTTTGAAAAGCTGTTCTAACGACCCCACTTATCAACTCTCCCTTAATCAAACAATAGAACAGGTTTAATCTCTCAAACTTCTGTGTCTGATCATCAGCCATGACCTCTTGGGCTATATGTTAAATTTGCCATATGAACTAAGTCTCAGATTGCATATCCTCTGTTGTGCCATGTTCTTTTTATTTTCTTTTTGTTGCACACAGAGTCAATTCTCGTGCAAGAGCGAAAACACAGAATGGATCAGGATGCAACAGAACAAAAAGAAGAGCAGAAAGAGAAGGGGGAAATCCCAACAGCATGGCTGAAGGACAAAATACACGAAGACAGAAAACAAGGGATGCGGGTAAGGATGGGGGAGCAGTTGGGGAGAATGCGGGGGGGGGGGGGGGGATAATATGGATACAGATGCAAACTCTCTGGAAGGACAAAATGGAAATTTGGATGTGGTTGGGGTGGTTTAACAGGGTAAAAAAAGATCATGGTTTTGGATAGTACATGATCTGAGATGGTGCTGAATAGCTGTCCTGAAGACTTGGAGGGAAGAATGTGATTTATGAAAATGTGGAAGTTAGTTCCACAGGTGGGTATTAAAATGTCACCCGATGGAGTGCATACCTCTGTCAGGCTGAATAGTTCATGTTTTGTATCCCATTGAAAGGTTGGATCTGGATCCGGACCTGAATCAAAATATATTCGGCTTGTTATTGTCAACTACCTATCTCACCCACCAGGTTTTGTCATAATCCAACCATTTCTCAGACATGCATTTACCAATTTTGTTCAAACTTGGCACACAGACAATGAATGATGGCTTACATATGCATGTCATTTGTCTTCGAGATCAGATACAAGATGGCCGACTGGTGGCCATTTTGTTACTTAAACGTGTCCCCATCCATTTATTGAGCATGCATGGTCCGATTTTGTTCAAACTTCGCACAAGCACAATTATTTTATTTTTGAGATCAGATCCAATATGGCCAACTTTCGACCATTTTGTTACTTACGCAATCTTGCCCAATCGTATGTATTCTTCCATGTCACATGACCTCTCAAGTCCGTTGTGCATACACATAAATCTTGTAAATATGGGTAGCCCTTTATCTATGTACAGCAAAATTACTAGAACCACAGAGGCTTTGACATTTTGTCTTTTCTCCTTGTTTCTAATGGGAAAGTTATACACTTCGTTTCGCAACTGTAATTTTTTGGTTGAAAAGAAAATCCATATGCTTGGTATAACGATGGCTTTAGTTGCAAGTGGCAATATCATAATATTATTTACATAGTAATAGAGACAGTGACACAATAGTAAAGTTAATGGAGTTGTAGCAATTACCAAAACAATCTTGAGTCAAAGTTTCCATACAGGAAGGTGGTGGATGAGATTTGTTATTTTTAACCCTTTCATTCTGAAAAGTTAATTATTTGCAAGCCTTCTGAAAAGTTAATCTCCCCCATTGAAAAGTTAATAGTAGTGGGGAAACTTAGCTAAATATAGCAGAACAATTGTGCATTTTGTGAGGAAAGCACCAAATTTAGCACACTAGTAGCCTATCATATTATGAACAGATTTGGATATTGGGCCATCTTAAATTCAGCTGCTGATGGCTGTGGCAGCCATTTTTTACTGCCATCAAAAATTTTGAGATGGCCCAATATCCAAATCTGTTCATAATATGATAGGCTACTCGTGTGCCAAATTTGGTGCTTTCCTCACAAAATGCACAATTGTTATGCTAAGTTGCCCCACTATAGGTGGAAAGCATATCGTATTGTACTTATCACCACGGAAGTGGCATTGCACAATCAGCATGACCCTGTGACGACTCCTTGGTTCCTTCATTGTAGAAAATGAAAACCTTTGTTAAGAGATGAGTAGTCCAAAATAAAAACATTCGTTATGGTGAACCTTCATTAAACAAAGGATACCTGTATATCGATTTTGTCCCTATCTCTGAATGGTGAAGAATCACTTAAAATTCTTGCTTCCAGATCTGAATCCTCACCAAATTCTAATAATTTTGTCCTTGTCACACACCAAACCTGTCCAGCAAGCTTTGTCCTAATCTGTCTGTAACTTTTTCAGATATTGTGCTCACAAATGGACAGACAGACAGAAAGGGGATGGAAACATAACTTCCGTCCACCTTCAGTGGCGGAGGTAAAAAATAAATGCAAAGGAAGAGGAACAAATAAGAGGAGGTGAGCAGTGATTCTGTATTTTTGGGAGATTCTCCAAAAGTGGGGCGCTGGTGGACCTCATGCGCCCTGCAAAAACCTGGGGGTGGGGGGGGGCAGGGAAAAGGGAGGCAAAGCATGGATAGGGCAGAGGGTGCAAGACCAGAAAGGAAGCAACGACCCAATTAACCCAGCCCTACAGTAGTTGGCCAGACTTCACCAGGGACATAAATTTGACAAATGATTTGGCACAGAAAATTGGATGAAAACACGACAAGCAACACAGGAATGAAAATAAAACAGTAAAACACAGTATATCTGTTTCCTTCTCCATGCATGTGAATTTTATGTCCTGTTTTTGTCTGTTATGTCCTTATCCGTTCAATGTGCTATCTCTTCCAGGAGCCTTTACTATGTATGCAAAAAAAAAAATAAAACCTGGTCTGGGAAACTTTGAGCTGGAGGGACGAACTCACTATCCAGCAACATATGTGGAGCAACCCGGAATTGTGCCCCACTTGGTAAATCTGAACCTTCATGACACTCAGGGTGTTTGTCCATGGAGTACTACTCTTCCTTATGGGAATCCACCTCACCCCCCCCTCCTTTTTACACCTGTCTCTCCTGAATCGTATAAAACCCTAAAGGGCATCTGCCACAGACAAGTAAAAACGCAAGGCCTGTCACTCTCTTATCATTTACAGGTTGGTGGCCATTCTGTTTTCATGGTCTTGCTCCTTCTGATCTTTCAGTCGTCTGCACTTCCCCAGCTCCGTCACCAAGGTGCAAGGGCATACATTTTCCAGTGAAGGTTAGTTCCAGTCAGCAGTACATCACGATCTCATGTCACCCACCATTAGCACCCACAATCTTTTCTACCCCCATAACCACATCGAACCCCCCCCACCCCCATCTTATTTGCAGGTGACTATGTGTTTTCTCTTTTTCTGTTCGTTCATTTCCTTGCTTATTCCATTTGCCTGATACCTCAATGGTTCACTGTCAGCTTGTTGCCTTTCTATAATCTGTTAACACTCTCTTTCATGAGTGTGCATTCCGTTAAATCCATGTGCATGTGTGTTTAGCTTACTTCAGACAAAAATGCAGGAAAAGATTAGACCACCTGTAAGTAACAGGTTGTAATTATTAAACAGTGCATGCACATGTGTGTACTGAACATGATTACATAGCTGAGACAAATGTTGACAGATTATAATGCAGTAATTGCCTTTACGAAATGATACTGTTAACCTTCAAAATTTTGTTCTTCCAAATGTAATTGCTGAAAATGCTTATTTTAGGAAAGATAACTGTTTTGCTGAAAAATAAACAAAAAAATAAAAATAAAAATGGAGAAAGCAAAACTGTATATGGAAAAAATTCAACTACAAAGGGTCAATCGAATTCTTGATCAATATAGAATTTGACCTGAGGTGTTGGTGAACTATCACTTTGAAGATTTCGAAGGAAAACAGCAAGTGAATAAAGTAGGCCAAAAACAAGTTTGTAAATTTTTGATTGCTGACTAACCTAGCCTTGGTGTGACTTAAAAATGACACTTTGGTAAATCACATTTTCTGTCCACAATGAACCAGGATGATATCATCACAAGATGCAGCTACATGAAGTTGATGCACAACGAAATATTTTTCGTTTGGATTAACCAGACGCAGTGATATAATGGTTAGGACGTCTGTTTTGAGTCTGGGAGGTCTAATGGCCTCCTCCTGTGACCTCCTGCTGTGTTGAAGTTCCTTGTAAGGAAACTCATTATGTCCTCCTCTTGCTGTTTGGTGCATAAGTCTGCTGAGGCAGTTTCATTTGCTAGCGGTTACAATCCTGGATGGGTCACCACTCCGAAACAAGGTATTTGACTGAGGGTGCAGAAATTTGGAAATTGGCCAGAATGACATCGATAGCTCACTGTCTCTTGACAAAAGACACCTAAGGATCTTTAATATCCACCAACTAATTCTGGCAGATGGGTTACCCAGTTTAACATCCAACCACAGGATGGCACGCGCATTGATGCCTCATTGTGCATGTGAAACACTGGGATTACAGTTCATAGCCGGGTTGAGCTCTGACCCCATGCTCGACAGCTCAGAGGCTTAAGTGTACATACTGTAAGGCATTCCTGCCAGTCCTGCACAACAAAATGGCACACTCGTATTACATGAATTTAAATTGCAACTTATAGGGAAACCCTAATTGACTTCCAGTTCTGGGTTTGGAGCATTGGCAGGTCTCCTTGGGGGCTCCCAGCTGACGATCTCAAAGTTAAGTTTCCGGTCGTTATCTGTCCTGTTTTAAATGTTTATTTTCTCACCTACATGTTACTGTGTGTTCCTTGTTCGGTTTTGTTTCAAAAATCGTGCTATTTTGTGATTTTGTTGAACTTGTCTTAATGGGTGCTTGAGGCCTATCCTTGAGGCTCGAGGCCTACCCTTTGTTCCCCTCGGTGTACGATTGTGTTTATTTGTTTTTTCTCCCTATTATCTTCAATTTCTATCTTTCCCACTTTCTTAACGTCCCCCATCCCTCCCAACTAATCACTCTATTTCTTATCTTAAATCAAAAAAAAAAAAAAACCCCCAACCTGTCTCCGATTCTTCTTCTTCTTCTTCTTCTTCTTCTTCTTCTTCTTCTTCTTCTTCTTCTTCTTCTTCTTCTTCTTCATCTCCTCTTCTTGTTCCTCTTCTTCTTCCTCGATTTCTCCACAACACTTCCATGACCTAATCTGTTGAAAACTCTCTCAAACAATAATAATAACAAAAACGATCTCTTATAATGCTTCATCTTCCTTTCACATGTGTGGTACTCTACTGTATCAGAATGCACTACTCTTCTGCTATTTAAACAGACTGCTCTCAATTCGACCTTTCCTTCATACCTTGCCGAAAAAATCCAACTGTTACAGTGTTTTTTTCTCTCCATTCTCTGAATTCGCCTTTATTGCATCGATAAAGAAATGTGTTAAATCGCATTACTGACCTAAAACTTCAAAAAAAATCCCCCAGTTTACAATGAATGTTCGCTTTCCATCCACCAATCTTTTTTTCCAACTTCAGTGCCAACGCACTCCTCTCTCCCCTCACTCTCAAAGCAACCATCCCACTCTTCTACATCTAAGCCTCCCTCTCACCTCTCTCAAAAACTCCCCCCTCACCCTTCTCCCACCAATCACCCCCTCACTCATCCTTCCCAAAGTTGGCGCCCCTCTCATCCGCAAAGCTGCCTCCTTCCACTGCCGTCTCACCTCCATCTCTTCACTTCACCTCCTCAAATCCTCAACTGCCTTTTTCCCCTCTCTTGTACCCCCTCTCCCCCAGCACCACAGAGCCTTTTCTCCTCCTCATTCGGCCCCGTCCCCGAGCTATTCTGCAATCCCCCACACTCTTTCAACAACACTGCTTACCTCCCCCCGTCGTGGCTTGTCCTACCCTCACCACCCCCCACCCCCTGCACCCAAAGTCTCCTCCCCGACCTCTTCATTAAAAGTGTGGACCTCAAATATCCGGGGCCTTCGCTCAAACCTTTCAGATCTTTCCATACACGTTGCCACTGACAAACCAGACATAATCTGCCAAACAGAAACTTTCCTTCCCCAAGATGTGTCTGACTCCCAAGTATCTCTCCCTGGTTACTCCCTCCTCCGGCTTGACAGACCTGAGCCTCGCCCTGGTGGAGGAGTTGCTCTCTTCATCAATGACTCTATTCCTCACTCTCCATGCACTGCCCTCACTCCCCCACGCCCCAGGAATACCTCTGGCTACGGCTTCCCCTCAACTCCCAACTCAACTAGCAAACACCCTGAATTATCATTGAAACCCAAGCAGGTGACTGGTAAGACATGGAGGTTTAAATGAATTGGACGAATGTTGCATAAGGAAGAGGGACAGGTTGACAGGGTTTTTGACAGGGTTGACTGACAGGGTTTTTGTTTTTTTAACGTTGAAGACTGCAGTCACAGATCATGTAGTCCTCATCGAGGTTAGACCTTAAATTAAACAAAAGGTAAGAGAAAGCATGTAAAGATATGGAGAGAAAATGAGGATAATTGTGTGGTGCATTTGAGAAAGAGAAATTAAAGCTATCCCAGTATCTTTGCTTGCATGAGACAGAAAGTAAGACCAACATTCCCAACAAGGAGAGTGTATGATGGTTCCGGGCACTACTTTAACGCTCCTAAGTCAGGATGCTAGTACTACCCTCGGCCATTCCTGCATACAGCCTAATAAACTAAGTGGGAGCGTGTCACAAAACCTGAAGGTCTTTCATTCGATCAATTTGAACTGGTAAGAAAATATCTTCCAAACGGGAGTTTATGTCATAAACCCGATGCGGCATGGCACACAAAGCAATTCGGAATTGGCTATCTTCTTCTTCTCTCCCCCTTCTTACTCTGCTTTTTAATGTTTACATATTCTAGGCCAAAGAATATTCACAAAACTCCTGTCTCTACAAACCCTTGTGCTTCCCAAATTATTCCAGAGCCGGTTATCTTTCGCACCCTGGCAATCTTTCTACATAGGCTAAAGACTAAATTCAATCATATATCTCATTGTCATTTTACACAAATCACCTTTGAGAACAACCATCTCATCTCAACAAATATTACACAGTCATGTACAATCAACAATGTTTCTGTGTAATTGAATAATTAATTTTGCACTATACCAATACACCACCGAACACACATATCAACTATAAGGGCACTCGAGGAAGTGCATACCTCCACCACGAAATGCCTGATCCACAAGAACATATCAGGCCCAAAACATTTTTGAAATATCATGCTATGTAGTACTATATCGTTTTTGGCTTTAATGGTGAAGTTTAATGTTTTTTGGGGGGCTCTCAAATCATTGAATCACCAAAATCATTTGGGGGTGACGATCACCTAAAAAATTCTAGTCGTCGTATCCGGATCGGATCTTCACCCAAATATAATCAGTTCGTCCTTGTCACACACTCAACCTGTCCACAAAATTTCATCCGGATCCGTTGACAACTTTTTGAGATATCCTGCACACAAACAGACAAACAGACAAACAGACAGAAAATGGTGAAAACATAACCTCCTTCACCTCCGGTGGTGGAGGTAATAATTTGTGACAGAGTGGGAAGGAATGAGTTAATGTGTTAACAGTTGTTTACATGCCAGGTGTTTCTGCTGACTATATTTACAGTACATCCATATGCCTTTAAAAACAAGGGTGCCACATGTAAATAGCTACAAAACAAAATTTTCCATGCAGCATATTGTTTTTTTTTAATATAAATAATAGCTTTTTTTCCAAAACAAATGGGAATAATTCAAAGGTGATCAACCAAATTATAATCTTGAAAGAAGAAAGAAAGAGAATTGAAAGAAGCAGATAAATTTGGTTTGGTGGCTTTAGTAGTCGTTCCTGGTGTGTTCTGCAAGTAGAAAATATAAAAACAAAAGAGGAGATGAATGAGCGTCGATGATCAAGATCATCAAACACAACATGTTACGAGTACTATATATTGCCTCAATGATGACAAAAGTAACTTTTTGGAAGTCCTCGACGTGAATATTTGCTACTACTTCTCCTGAATTAAGGTGTAATTTATATCTATTGAATTGGATACAAAGGCCTGACAAAACTTCCGACTAAAGACAACATTTTGAACACGGTTCTTTGAAGTATGCCTTTCCACTACAAGCTCGTGTTCTTGTAACTCCCTTGGTTCTCTTTGATGTTATGAAATCCAAGGTGCTTGTATTATTCATGTTCTTCACCAAGAGATCGATAGATAGAGCTTGGTGCTTTTTTATCTCAAAATAGTAGGTGACAACTCAGTTTGCTTCTGGCTCTAGTTGGCCTTTTGCTACCTCTGCCTCTTTGGAATTCATCGCTATTCTTCAGTCCTGCAGGGAAACACATATCCTCAGCTTAGCCTCTTTGTTTAACCTATCTGCTTACTTCTGCATCTCTAAACTTCAAACAATATATCCTCTTTGGTTCTTAACTTGATTAGTTCAGTACGGCTTTTGTGTAAATCCAGATGAATTCCCATTTGACATTGATACAACAAATTACAAGTCAACATTTGACAATTTCTACCTGCAACCAAACAAAACTTCCTCTCTTTACGAATTCCATAACAGTCCTCTGATTTTCACCTTTTGTCAGGAAAATGTTGAGATTTTAAAGAAATATGTATTTTATCATATTTCATCAAAATTAGTTACCGACAGCTTAAGAAAAACGAGTTATCGACAACTTCACCAGGAGGATCATTTTTGTGCCTGCTGCAGCAGTGCGGCAGGGCAGCCATTTAGACAATGTTTTGTGAACCGTCTTCTGAAATCACGAGTTTCATTATAGTGTGTTACTTTATTCTACATTTTACAAAGATTCTTATAAGTTTCATGTTGTTTCAATGGAAAATTTAAAAAGTACTAGATGTTCCCGTTGTGACAGCGGTTGATAAAAAAACATCATTTCAAAAGAAATAACAATATAAAAGATAGCTATAGCAAACTATACCGCTGAGGTTGTTAGCGTTGATCAAATAATCCCGAAGAGTAATTGACTGAATTGGGAATTGATTTTTTTATAATTTTTTTCTTTGCCAGATTTGAACGAAACTTGATACTGCACACCACAGGCGAATGGTGAGTAAGGTGAGCCAAAATTTTTTTGCGCTATCATGTACCGTTTTGGCTGTATTTCGGGAACATACATACATACAAGATGAGAGTTTGAGTAATATATTGATAAAACAACTTTGGGTTGCGTTTTTTTTTATGAAACACTGTATTTTATTATTTTTCAAATATCAGCGACCTGAGGAAATTCCACGAAATGCAAAATGTGACTTCAAGCCCTCAACTCCCCCCGCACCCCTCTCACAAACCCCAAGTCCTCAACGTCCACCTACCAAAACCACACCCTCCCCTACCCCCTCTCAACCCAAAGTCATCAATTCTCTCCCCACTCCAAGCCTTCAAACATCTTCCCCAGCTGTCACGGTCTTCTCCCTTGTATATAAATCACCAACGAATAATACATCCATCTTGTTGATACACATATCTTGTATTATAGAACTTGCACATACATCACCAACTAAGAATGTGGATGCCTGAGATGCCTTTGGCTTTACATAGTGGTGAGCACAAACATGGTGGCCATAAGATTGAAATCTGTCTTCAAACCACCTCGCCACCCAAAAGTCCTCAACCACGCATCACACCCTCCTCTCCATTTATTCCTGTTTTTCAAAGAAAAATAGCAAATTGTTACATCATCATGACATATTTATTCATTACCTCATTGAAATAGTGGAATATTGAGCTCTTCAGGCTATAAACTCTATTCACGGAAAGTGCAATCTTAGCAGTAAGTGGATGTCCAGCAGGACATGGTTTATTATTGTCCGGTTGTTTGTCTTTCCGTGTAATTTTTTACCAAATGATTATATGCAGCCTAATTGTGTTCATAAATGAGTGTAAATAAATTTATATTCATAAATGATCGCAAATTAATTATATTCTTTGTGAAGCATCTTAAATATGCATGGAAGTTGCAATTGTGGGTGGAGTCAGGGCAGCTGTCCAACCAATCATTGGGAAGGATTGTTACACACACACACACACACACACACACACACACACACACACACACACACACACACACACACACACACACACACACACACACATACACTCACACATGGAGAGTTCCTAAATTATAGATCCAAATAGTATACCCATATATGTACCTCCACCTTGTAGTGCATGCCTTGTGTTGGCTTCATGGTTTGGGGGGTGGGCTTTGGATCCTAGCGTCCTGAGTTCAAATCCCTCTCAGCTGTTGAATTAACACCATGTGGGGTTAACTTGACCTGTCATCCGAGGTTGGTAAAATGAGTGCCAGCATGCTGGTATACTGTGTCGGAGTGACGACCCGTCCAGGATTGTGCCCAATAACCAAGGAGACTACTTAGGCAGCAACAACGCACTGCACAGGGTATGGTCCCAATCTCCTCCTCCTCCTTGTAACAACTGCAGACTATATTCTGATCAGGACAGGAACTGTACCGCCATCCACTGTAGGGCATTGGGCAAGCAACTTAAGCGCTCAAGCAAGCATTCCAATGAAATTGTTGGCAAGCAATAGCGATGTTCGAATGCCCAAACTATGTCGAATTAGACAAATGAACACTTTTTTTTAGGAGTCGGAACTGCGTCTAGGTTCAAATCTGGAGCTTAAATTTTGTAAATTGGCTTAGTTTAAGAGATACTCATGGTTATTCATATGTGGAAATGAAATAAAGCCACGAACGCTGGCATCTCCAGGCATTTATAAGCACTGCAATATACCCAGCGATTCATAGCTATGATGAACAGGCATTCAATAATATGAGTGAGGAAAGTGGAAAGAAACACTTTATCGTTAAATTGTTGCAGCCTGTTTCTCGTCGAGGAATGGTTGAGTAGGTCAAAAAACATGGCGGCTTCAGATCCCAGCGAGGTAACCCAGGAAACGCCTCGAGATGCCATATAGAGCGAGGTGGCCAAGTACAACATATTAGGTTGTTCTGGCCCTGTCTTTGTTTTTTAAATTGGTAGGCTAATGCGGAAATGCGTGTTTTTTTGAAATATTGTGTATTTTAGCTTGTACTAAGAAAAACAACACATTTTACACAAGAAACCTTATTCATGCAAAAACGGTCTTGTTTGCATAAAACAAGCATTTCAAAAAACATATTAGCTTGTTCTGACCCCGTTTTTTATTTTCGATCACTATTCTATCAGAAACATGTGTTTTTCATCAAATCGTGTGTATTTTAGCTTGTTTTAAGCAAAACAATATATTTTACACAAGAAACCTAATTCCTGCAAAAACGGACTTATTTGCCGAAAACAAGCATTTTAAACAATACATTCGGTTGTTCTGACTCTCTTTCTTTTTTGTTTTACATCACCATTCTAATCCTAGTGGGGGCAGATAACAGCAATTTTTGAGAGGAATCGTGCAAATGATGATACAAGCATCAAATTTGGCACATTTGTTCTCCAGGGGATTCTAATCAAATCTGCCCGATTGGCCATTTGAAAATCCAAATTTTGAAAAATTTGGATTTTCAAATGGCCAATCGGGCAGATTTGATGAGAAAGCCCTGCAGAACAAATGCCAAATTTGATGCTTGTATCATAATTTGCACGAATTTTCTACAATCTACTACACTATCCAGAAACATGTTTTTCCTGAAAAAGGATGTATTTTAGCTTTTTCTTAGCAAAACGATACATTTTTCTTAAGAAACCTTGTTCATGCAAAGATGTCCTGTGGTGGTGGTCGTATGGCAGCTTAGCTGCCGGGGTAGCTATCATTTCTTGAAGCGCGACTGTGTCGCTGATGCAGTGCCCCTCTACCAGAACACACACTAGAACTGGTACTCATTTCACCGACCTCAAGAAGGATGACAGGCTGTCAACCCCCTGGTGTATTAATTCAGTGGCCAACGGGGCTTGAACTCAGGACCCTGGGATCCCAAGCCGCCACCCTAACCACTGAGCCAACACCAAAAGATGTCCTTATTTGCCTAAACAAGTGTTTCTAACAACACATTAGCTTGTTCTGGCCCCAATTTTTTTTATTCCGAATCACTATTGTCAAGCAAAAAATAGTGTTTTTCATCCAATAGTGTGTATTTTAACTTTTACTAAGCAAAATAATACATTTTACACAAGAAACCTTCTGCAAAACGGTCTTATTTGCCTAAAACAAGTGTTTCCAACACCACATTAGCTTGGTCATGCCTTTTGTTGGCTTAATGGTTAGGGTGGCGAACTTCGGATCCTCGGGTCCTGAGTTGAAATCCCGCTTGGCCATTGAATTAATACCAGGTGGGGTTGACTCAGCCTGTCATCCTTCCGTGTCAGTAAAATGAGTACCAGCTTGCTGGGATGATTGAGTCACTTGAGTGCCCTGTGTCGGAGTAGTGACCCATCCAGAATTGTGCCCAACAGCCCCAGGAGACTGCTTTGGCAGCACCGATTCCTTGTACAGAGTATGGTCACAATGGATGGATGGATGGATGGCCGAGGATTGTCTGATAAAGGATATAATTAAATATGGCTGTTAATTATCTTCAAAAGGGGTGTCTTAATTAATCCAATCACCCAATTTTCACTCATGCGCTTTCTTGGTGATCCCTTCGTTTGCATACAAAGTTTCAGGCTGCTCGGTTGCATAGTTTTGGAATTATGGTGGAGACATACATACACACACACACTGACATTTATTAGTGTAGATTTTATAGCATATGATTTCAAGCCTTAAGTGACAAGTGGATCCGTTTATGCTCCATCCTTGTCATTCCAGAGAATAATTTTGTGCCATGTTCTGTGGGACATTTTCTGGAGTATTTGTGGGTGACACGATTAAAAGCAAGTCTCACTGCTTGTTTCAGGTTGTCAGCGGTTTTGTAGCGCTGCTGTGCAACGATCTCATTTGTGAAGACACAAAGGGATTATTGGCGGATTCGTTGCTGGAAGTCGACGCACACCTCTTCCATTTGTTTTCCCTGTTGTTGGACGTTCGTGAACCTAGACACTGACAACAATCCGTTGTTAAATGTTGTAATTGCTTGCATCACTGATGGTTACATTCACTCAATCGGAAAAAAAATGAAAAAGGAAACGAATTAACACTGCACACAAAGGCAATGCCACAATTTTTACATGGGGTAACAAGACATTGTGGCCACTCTGTACAAGGACATGAGTAGACAATGCACAGAGATGTATGGTATCTGTAATTTGAACTACATTTCCTGCATTTTGACTTATGAGTAAAGGATTCAGATGGCAACACTAGCAGGCCAAGTATGGCCACGATATAGCTTCTCATTGTTGGCAGATGACTGATCTTCAAAGATGCGTTGCAAATTGTAGCTATTCATCTTACTTGATGGTATTATGATATGAATTACTACATCATTATGCATTTAGTGAACTGAACGGATCATAATTGGCTGTGGTAAGCATTATATCAAATGACTTTTTTTTTACATCAATTCTAGCACAATCACAGTTTACAGATAATGTCGTTCCTGAAATAAGCCACATCGAGTTTAAACCAGCTTGAGTTAATGACTACATATTGTGGATTTTCAATGCCTGATAATGCAAAGAGGAGTTCTCTCGTTCTCTCTCTCGTTCTCTCTCTCTCTCTCTCTCTCTCTCTCTCTCTCTCTGTCTCTCTCTTTCTCTCTCTCTCTCTCTCTCTCTCTCTCTCTCTCTCTCTCTCTCTCTCTCTCTCTCTCTCTCTCTCTCTCTCTCTCTCTCTCTCTCTCTCTCTCTCTCTCTCTCGTTCTCTCTCTCTCTCTCTCGTTCTCTCTCTCTCTCTCTCTCTCTCTCTCTCTCTCTCTCTCTCTCTCTCTCTCTCTCTCTCTCTCTCTCTCTCTCTCTCTCTCTCTCTCTCTCTCTCTCTCAAACGTTGCACTCGAATGGACATTAATGAGGGGCCCGCACGACCCGTGAGCAGTTGCAAAGCTCCACGTTGCACTTCAGCAATAAAGCGCAATGTGCAGCCATGCCTTTAAAACCAGATAACTGCTCTCTGGCAGTTACTCCCGCAGGTAACACCTGACAGGACAGTTTAAGAGACTATGTCGAAAGCAACTCGCTGCACACTTTTAGCCTCGTATTTTATTTGTCAGCAGGCATGCTTCATCAATTTGGGTCAATCGTTTCAAAAGAAGCACTGCTTTCTCTGACTGCGACACGTTCGGCGGTTGTTAAGATAAGTACAGCACATAACTGTGGATTACATTAACTTTTGACCTGCACATTAAACATTCACCACAATAAATAGTGTTAAAGATTAAGACCTGAGTGGAAACAACATGACTTTGTAATAAAAACTAAACATTATAATGGGAGCCAGGGCATTGAGAGTAACTCACCGAGTTGGGGGTAAAATAGTGGTAATTAATTTGTGTTTTAGTCCAAATTAACTTGCAACATGGGAAGTGGATTAGCACCTTGTGAGATAAGCAAATAATTTTCAATGGTGCTTCTAGAAGGATGGAATTGGGCAGCAACAAGACATTGGGGTTTGGGTCACATAAATTTCATTACCCCACACGCATGAAGCAAAAACCGGGGTTAAGCAATTGGTTCACTTTGATTGTCTTTCCGCAGACATAAATCTATGATTGAGAGACTACTTGATTTCAATTGATTTTTGTAATTTTTTGACACTAGAACACAAATGGGAACACAAACCTGCAATTTAGCAGTACATTGGCTCTGAATTTGGCAAATTGTAAGGAACCTTGTCCCGATTGTGCACAGAGGAGTAAGGTAAATTTTTTGCTTTCCTGGCAGTGAAACAAAATTGAAAATCATTCCAAACAGGAAACTTACGGTTCTTAGGGATGTCATAAAGGACACAAAGAGCAGGCACGGATAACTTTAACGTGTTAAATAAGGTGGCGTGAAAGACAGTGCATCAATGGTGGTAAACTTCTGAGAAAGATTTTTTTTTTGTTTAGTTTTTATTTTTAAAAAAAACCTTCATTTTATTTCAATTTAGTTATATACTTGAACACTGGAGAACACAAATCGCTTTGTTGGCATTTCCAAAAACCTTCCATTTAGCAGCACAGACAGGTAGTTGGAAAAATATTTACATTGTCTCATGCCCTGAGGGCAGAGTAACTATGAGATTCAGCATTCAGACAAATATGGTGGTGCCTGGCACTGTTTGTTTAGTGAAAAACATAAAACAAGAGTTGGAAAAAAAACCCTTCCCATGTCCTTTTTTTTCTCAAGACTGTGCAGGATAAGGTGTTCTATGAATTCCCAAGTTTCATTTATGTCCACTACTCCATTTGAATTTCATAATTGTTTTCATACAATGAATGTGACATGCTCTGCACCTGATTTTGTTCAGCATTGCACTGAACTTTATCATCCTGTACCTGACATTTCTTTTTTATAATAACAATTTTAAAATTATATTTGATATTTTTTCTTAACCTTCAGTACCTCCTATTTCACCTACCATTTTTACCTGACGTGTCACAGGTCTACAAGACCTCTGCATGGTTGTTGCTGTTGTTGGGGGTTGATTTTTGAAATGTGCACCCATTGGTCGGATAGCTGCCGGACGCCACACACATTTGTTGCTCGACTCCACCCACCATGGCACCCAGACAAAATTACATGGCCGCCATCTTGGTTTTCTAGTGGGCCTCTGCTGATTATACACTGCCGGGGTTTGTTACATCAGATTTCCATTGGCTTTGTTTAGGTCGAGTATTGCTCACGATGAGAGACCCCGGAAAATTTAATTGATGTCGAATAAAAATTATTAGAAAGGTTTAATCACTCCTGTCAGCATGTGTAGTACATGTCTTCCTAAAAAAATTGCGTTACGTAATTTTTGAACGGCCCCATATTGGAGTTAAACAATCTGTGACTGAGTGTGATGACTTGGCTTGCTCTGATATAATCGTGGTGAAGGCTGACATGGATGAAAGGTGTTGAGTTAATCTTTTAATCATGCGTTCAATATCTTCTTCTTCTTTCGGCTGCTCCCGTTCGGGGTCGCCACAGCGGATCATCCGTATGATCCGCATAGTGATTTGACACATGTTTTACGCCGGATGCCCTTCCTGACGCAACCCTGGTCGCCTCTTACGACACGGGGATCTGGTACACCTATTTTAACCGGGGTATACACCGGCCCAGTACACTGGTACTCATTTCGCCGACCTCGGAAGGATGACAGGCTGAGTCAACCCCCTGGTGTATTAATTCAGTGGCCCAACGGGGCTTGAACTCAGGACCTTTTGGATCCCAAGCCGCTGCCCTAACCACTGCACCAACACCAGGATATCAATAATGCATTCAATATGTGTTTCCCAATTGCGCTGTTCATCTTTTAAGAGCGTTTTAAATGCGCGTTTCCTAATTGGCCTGTTACCGGATTTTGTCGCAGGTTGTGACCACAGTGTGGTCATTTTTCTTGTACTATGCATATTGCCAGCGAGGACGTACTTCGAGGTACAGTATGTGCACTCAACTATGAGTTGTCTCGCCTTGGTTCGAATCTCAACCCATCTATAACCTGTCACCCTGGTTTTTCGCATGAGGGGCGATTCATTAATGTGCATCATCCATTGAAAAGACATTAAACCAGAGGACCCTTCTGCCATTAATGGTTGTTGATAGATGTTAAAGATCCCATGGCGTCTTCTGTGGGTCAGTTATTTCCATAAGCCGAGAACAAATTACAAATTTATGGCTAAACTCCAGGTAGCAAGTGGTTTGGTTGTCTTGGATGTCATGAAGACCGACACCCTGGATATTTACTCCACCGTTGACCATATTTAAGGAAAGTTGGTTACTAAGTGCACCCAAGCAGAGAATGCGCTTTTCACTTCGAATGAGATCTAAGCCACATCTGTTATTACCTCAGCCACCGAAGGTACACGGAGGTTATATTTTCACCATGATTATCTGTTTGTTTACCTGTCTGTCTGAGAGCAGGATATCTCAAAAAATAATGGACAGATTTTGGTGAAAATTGGTGAACAGGCTGGGTGTGTGATAAGGACAGATTTGTTTGATTTTGATGAAGATCCGGATCTGACAATTTTAAAAGTGATTCTTCACAATATGAGACTTTCAAAATAATGTATGAAGGCAAAATGACTCCCTTTGCGCATATGGTGTGTGTGTGTGTGTGTGTGTGTGTGTGTGTGTGTGTGTGTGTGTGTGTGTGTGTGTGTGTGTGTGTGTGTGTGTGTGTGTGTGTGTGTGTTTGCAGTGATTCAGTTTGGTTCACTGGGAAGTTTTAAATTGCCATTGCTAGCATGAAATCTGTCATTCAAATAGCCTTTTCAACATAATTTTCAGCATTTAGACAAAATAATGGAAATTTTTAATATGGTTGACCATAATTGTTGTGTTCCTGAATGCAAATCGGACTCACTGAAATATAGGAATACAGGATGAGAAATATTCTTGATTGAGAGAGTTAATGGGTTCGTACCATTTACTGTTAGTGCATTCCAGTATTGGCAGTGGATATATAACACACACACACACACACACACACACACACACACACACACACACACACACACACACACACACACACACACACACACACACACACACACACACGTGCAGACGGACCGACTTTTCAACTTTTACCAATAGATGCAAAAATATAGAATAATTGATCTTGTTGCCTTGGAACCAAACAAAAACATATATTTATAACAGCCGTAAATGCTCTGATAGAGCCCCCCCCCCTCCAATATTATTAATAGTAAATCAACTTGAATTTTAGATGTACATGCCCTATATGTCCTTCCCATCGGTGTTCAGGAGAACCTAATCCAGATACACAGTCCATTCACTGGGAGCGATCAGTTGGGGGATTGTGTAACACGCATCCCTCCACTCCACTTCCACCGACTCACTGGTCAGGAGCTTGCAGTATGAGCAGGTGCTCATTCGGCGAGCTGAAAAAGTTTTCCAAGTCTTCTGTCATGTTGAAGCACAGCCCTTTCTCTCAGGTACTTTTCCATGTATCTTTCAGAAGCTTGGTCAGCTATTCCAAGTAACAATCCTTATCCTGGACACATAATACATTTTATTTTGACCTGTTCTCTTCACCTTCTTGGGGTTTCTGTGCATGCACACCAAGCATTTTGAAATGGATTACATCACTGTGAAAGTGTCATATTGAGAGATAGGGCCAAAAGCGATATATCGCACAATATCTCAAAAAGTTATCGATGGATTCAGACAAATCTTGGTGGACAGGTTGTGTATGTGACGAGGACGAATTGCTTCAATTTTGATGAAGATCAAGGTCCGGATCTGAAAAGGAGAAATTTTTTAAAGTGATTCTTCACCATTGAGAGATAAGGACAAAATGATATGTTACACAATATCTTAAAACGTTTTGGATGGATTCAGATGAAACTTGGTAGACAGGTTGGGTGTATGTGAAAACGATGAATTGATTCATTTCTTCTGAAGATTCAGATCTGGATCCAATAATTTTTTTTAATCTTTTGAGTGATTCTTCACCATGAGAGATTGGGTCAAAAACGATGGATACTGGATAGTATGATATTTACAAAAGTTAGAGATTGATTCAGATGAAACTTGGTGGACAGGTTTTGGTGTGTAACAAGGATGAATTGATTAAATTTTTGTGAGGATCCGGATATGGATCCTGATGCTATAAATTTGAAAGTGATTCTTCACTACTGAGAAATAGGGCCAAAAACAAGATATAGCACAATATTTCAAAAAGTTGTGGATGGATTATCACAAAACATGGTTATTGATTTGGGTAGGTGACAAGAACAAGCTAATTATAATTTGGTTAAGGCCCAGATGCAGATCCAGCCTATCGGTGAGACACAAAAAGGAAACTTCAGGCTGGTAGTGGTATGTGCTCCACCAAGTGCCATTCGAGTTTATCAAGGTTATTTACCAAACTTAATTGTTCTTGGCAGGCAGCCACGCATGCAGGGCAGAGGTGTTGAGGAAGTGGAGAGGAGGTAGGGTGTAGGGAAGCAGAGATGAGAGACATTGGGTGGAGGGACATGTGATTGAGAGACACGGAATGTGGGCAAGGTGCCGAGAACAGGTGTGGCTTGTGCACCCAAAGCGTGTGCAAATTGTCATTTAAAAGATTTGAATTTGTGGAGTGAGTGATGTGGAGGAGGAGCTCAGAATGAATGCTCCACATTGTGGGATACCCCGAGCTGGTGTGGTTGTGGGGGTAGCCAGAGGAGTGAAAATGTATCTCAAAACATGAGAAAAAAAAACAGTGCTATGGGTCAATCAAATGAGAATTTGGTTGTATATGCAAAAAACTCTATAATGATTGGCTAAACATGAATGACTTTTTATTACCCTCACCAGAGGAGAGGGTATTGCATTTGTTTGTTTGTTTGTCTGTTTGTTTGTCTGTTTGTTTGTCCGCATAGAACGTGTGTTTTTCTCTGCAACCGCTTGTTGGATTGACACAAAATTTTCACCATAGGAGCAACTACTATGCTCGTGTAGAATGTTTTAGTGATAATTTTGATGTCATAGGTCATGTGGTGTGGCAGCCATGTTGAAAAAAGAAAAAACTTTGGACGTCTGTATCTCCAAAAATGTCCCATTTAAAAAAAATTACATTTGGCACATGGCAAGTACTCCCCATGGGGAAAAGGTATGATTTATATATATGTATACATATATATATATATATATATATATATATACATTTTTTTAAATGACGTAATAGGTGCCTTCATCATGATGTCATAATTGCATGCATAGAACGCTATATCTGATCAGCATGAAAATTTTTGATGGTCATATACAGATAAATTAGTCGACATAAAAAATTGATATAATTGGTCACATGGTTTGGCAGCCACATTGGATTTACCATAAATCCTTCAAAAAATCTTCTCCAGAATGGCTGGACAGATCGAGGGGAAACTTCACACATGTCCCCCAAGCCTTGGGGATACCAGGGCGCTCATGAATAATTAATAGGTCACATGGTCGGTCTGGCAGCCATATTGGTTTGAACAAAAATCTTAAATATTCTCTCTCTTGAACTGCTTCATTGATCAGCATGAAACTTCAAAGTTTTGTTTTAGTAGTGATGGGGAATATATGTTTTAAATTTCCACCTGATCAGATGCATGGTCTGGCAGCCAGAATTATTAATATTTTTTGATCTGTGTGCTTTTTGAATTTTTTTTTTTTTGAACAAGACTCACTTGGCTGTGCCTTGATGGGTTTGAGGATATAGTACTCGCAGCTAAAACCTGAATCTTATCCGGGTTCGTCCTGATGCCTTCATCTTTGCTTTTTGTTTGGGTTCCTTCCGATGACTCCAATGCAGTACTGTATATTTTTGTCTTTATTTGTTTTGAATTTAATTTATTTTAATCCCATTATGAATTAAATTAAATAAAAATAAACATCTTGGATCAGGGTCAGGTGCCGATCAAAGCGGAGTTGCATCAAAGCGGGATGTATTGGTACCCGGTCATCACTGCCAGCAGTTATAAAGTGGCAGTTCTAATTATGTCTCTTATTTATTCTGCAACACACCGGTACACAAACAGCACACAAAATACACGACACAAAACAAGTCCTGGCGAAGGTCTGCAATCTCTGATTGTGTTTTCTTGTTGTTATTTGTGGTCATTTTGAGAAGAAAAAAAGAAGAAAACGAGGGAAATGTTTTGAGGCAGGGTGGAAAAGGACGTGTTTGACAATATATAATTTATGAAGGATTGAATGAAGAAGTGAGCCTAATTATTGAACACGTGGCCAACAAGGAAATAGATGGACAATGAAAACATGAACCAAGGAGAAGTTTGTTTTTTTTTAACAGAAGGTACAAGGAAGGAATTAGAGTGAGGGTGGGGATGAGATATAAGAGGCAACCAGAGGAAATGGATAAACGGGTGGGCAAGCCTGTTGTGAGTTTGGGTAAAATCAAGTAGGCCAAAATACCCAAATAGGCACACAACAAACACAGCAATGAGCACATGATATGAACAACCACAGGCAAACTACATTGTGCAACAATCATCATTGCGCAACTAACAGCCCATCATCTGTTTTTTTATTCACTTATTATGCACCACTTGATGTAAATTCAATGATGCAAATTCACTGTTTTAAAATGTGTTTACAAAACTAGCATACTGTTCAGAACACACTCTTGAATACATGTATGAAACATATACCCAATACTCAGAAAAAGCAATGGGTCAGTCAAACAAGCTTTTGGTTATTTATACAAAAAACATTTTTGTGAGGGTCATTTGAAAGGTTCTATCAACAAGATACTCACAGTGGTGTAAACCAGCCATGCAAAAACAAAGCTATTCCGAAATGATTTTCCAGTTTGCTTTCTTGCTTTCAAAATGACAAACTGGAAATTATGTTTTCACCCATCTCACTCAATCCATTGCCCCTCCCCATGTAACTTGAGAATTTTAGAAAAACTGCCCCATGGCCAAACAACATGCAAATCAGGAGTGCTTGAGGCTAGCGGCCCACCCTCTGATAACTTGTGCTTGCACCTCTGATTTTAGTTTCCCAGCCTCAGGCCTGGGCTGTGTAAATACAGCTCAAAATTAAAATGGTTGCAGGTCTGTGTGGGGCTAGACACAGGCCTGCCAGTCCCTGTGTGATGGATTGCAAAGCTGGCTTCTTCTGTTTACTCAGTTCACTCGAGCCTAGTGCCTTCCCAGGCGCCTAAGTGTCAAAGCCTCTCTCTACACCCTCTGACCTTTGGCCTATTAGTCCCTGGATTGGGAGTCTCTGCCTTTTGGGCCATTGTCCAATCTCAGCACGAGGCGTGAAACGCGAACGAGGGGCTGCTTTGATTTAGGTCCAAATAAACTTTGCCAAACTTTAAAGAAGCAAAAGCATTTACACCTCAAAAGAGGCTGGCACTTAAATCTCTGTAAAAGTCCACTACTTTGGGACAATAAGCACGTCGTCTTTTCAGGATCAGAAATATACTGCCTCGTAGATGCAAAATTAAGTGTCTTTTGTTCCATCATTCAAATGCATATTTTAAGTAATTTTACTATCTTGAGAGAATTGTTTTTGTTGAAGAAAAACAATTAACACAAAATTGTGAAAGCACTGAGGAACTTGCATTTTACCAAAATTAAAAAAAAACATAAATTAGCAATGATATTTCACTTGGGTTTCTCTTTTAGGTGGATATGTTTGTTGGCAACTGCCGAATGAAGGTCTTAAAAATAATTATCCAAACAAATAGATAAGCAAACAAGGAAGTAAGGTAAACACATTGTAAACGACTTGTGAAGATATATGACAAAGATTAACCTTTTAAGATTTTTTATTTCAAGGTAAATGGAAAAGCTTAATACG
Organism: Eptatretus burgeri; assembly: GCF_056783735.1. NCBI lineage: Eukaryota > Metazoa > Chordata > Myxini > Myxiniformes > Myxinidae > Eptatretus > Eptatretus burgeri. Next base: position 30,555,690 of record NC_140971.1, read on the forward strand.
TAAAGAGGTTACTTACAGTATGTATTACATACACACAGGGTTGGGTGAGGGTGAAATTGTGAAGATTAAAATTGAGCAAACGAGGAGAAGGGAGCATTCATGATAGGAGGCAGAAAGGAGAACAAGGAAGGGAGTGTAGGAGGACTACATACAGAAGGGGGAAAAAAGTTTGGGAATTATGGGGGGGGAAAAAAGGAGGAAGTATAGTGAGCACATTTGAGAGGAAAACAGGGTGGTGAGCATGGGAGAGTGAGAATGAAAATACTGTACCTCCATATTTGTGTATGGAATATATTTTTTGCCACAAAGATGGAAGTTTACAAATGACACCAGAGTATTGGAATATAGACAAAATTAAGGGACAAATGAATAAGGTTCATTGATGTGGAACATATTGCTGGGCAGGTGTGGGAATCAACATGTATGCTTCTAATTTACAAGATTAGAGAGAGATTGAATGAATCAATTAGGTTGTTCCAGAAATGAGAGCAAGGGGGGGGGGGAAGTAAAAGTAGATGTGCAATCTGGAGTTGGAGAAGTGAAGAAGTGGTTGGTTGGCTGCGCGTGCCTACATTGTACAACCGGACTGTTTGCAGAGAAATGGGTGTGGTAGCTTTGAGGTAAGGACACTGCACAAATAAGCATCCCAGAGGTCGTGGGTTAAAATCTGGCTGAACATGACAGTTTTCGGGATTTGAGTTCAAGCTTCTGAAACCTGACTTTTTCCCAAGAGAATTAGTGTTCCACTTTCAAATTTCCACTTAAAAACCGAGCTGGCTCATTAACGACATTCAGGGAAGGATTCTCTTGCCTGCATTGGTCATGATCTAACACACTTGTGATATCAGTCCATCTTTTGTGGTTGACTCGATGACTTCATTGGTGAAAGCACTAAATAGAGGAGTTCATTTTTCTGGGTCATAACGTGTAATGGGGGCATATTAGGAGTTATTTGCTCTCACCAAAGCAGATGCATAGCATGTCTAGCAATCTCCACAACAGTATTTGAAAAATTAGAAAATAAAGAAGTGGTCAACCAAAAAAAACTTGTCGACAAAGCAACATTCACTGTTGCTGTATCCCCTTCTGTTGTGAAATGCAGAGAGTAAAGTCTTAGACTTTACTGTGCCAAAGAGCATACAAAATAAATGTATCATCCAGACCAATATCCTAAGTTGCTATGTACAAAACCATTGTATGTAATTAAGAACTAAAAAGAGCAAAGGAAGAAAACAGTCTGCTCAAACTGTACCTCTGCAAACCAGCTTGGAAATGTGACCGACCAAGATGATCATATCTGACATTGATGCCAAAATACTGAAAAAAAATTAACTTCTGCTGGAGGTTGATTGCAGAGGTAGATTGTAATGCTTGTCAGGTAGTATTTTAGGAGGGACAAAAATACGTGGCAGAGCAATTTCTAATCTCATCTCGATCAACTGATAATGATGCACCTGCAGCCTGCCTTTCAGGTAAGGATTCTCCTGCTCTTTCATCACGCGAGTAAGGAACTGGCAAGATGACCGAGAGGTACACACACTCCCCTCTGAGCTGTCATTTGCTGTGGGGATCGTCTAGCATGGGTTCGGATCTTGACCCACCTAAAAATGGTGGGCCGATCCCTGCAGCAAATAATGCTATCCACCACCATGTGCTGCATATGAAAGAAGCAGAAGCTATGATAAATATTTGTTTGGTATGAAGTGGCATCATCAACAAAATGAAAGTAGGTTCTCAAGAGAAGATACTTTTCAGAAACCCAAGCTGGAAAAACAAAAAAAGCAGCATTCAAGAGGAGAATGAAGCGATTGCATTGAAAATGACTTCCTGGCTTGGGAACTAAATTTGACCAGTTATGGAGTGATTGCCGGATGCAGTTGGTTTTACTTTAAGGCCCGGTCACACCTTGACGTTTTAGCCAACGTATGCCGATTTTTGAATTTTTTTTCTAAAACGCTGGCACACGTTGAATACGTTATGGGTAAGTTTTGATAACATTGAGAGCACGCTGAAAAACACTGCCATACGTCGTTGTACACTGGCTTTAAACGTTGTACTTTTCGGTTGTCCTCAAATTTTTGCATGCTTGAAATTTCACGACGTATGCCAGTGTATGACTCACACGTTCCGCTACGCTGGCCACAAGTTGTATGCAGGGTCTGCGATCGTTGACAGACGTCAACACATGCTACTTGTAAGTTAATCATAAGTTGAGACACGCCGAGGTAATGTTTAGCGTACCCGAAACTTATTTCTAACGTATGATTAACGTGTTGTTGGCACGTTACGCGATCGTTGCCACACATCGACAGATGTTACTTTTAAGTTACTCATAGGCTGAAAGACATCGGTATAATGGATCGTCCTTGCGTCAGCGTCCACGGCCACGGCCAGGACACTTATTTGCAGCATTCTTCAAACTTTTCTTCGGCATGACGAGGATGTTCACACTTCGATGTCTAGCTTGGCTATGATTCCAATTGTCCATCGGCAGCGTCTATTTAAAATAGTCGAGTTTGAGCGTTTTAACACGTTCCGAAGAAACGCTTCAAATTTCCAAAGCCCAGCGTCAAAAAACAAAGGCGAGTGACAGCAATTTAAATCGTTCATTGTAAACAATGAAAATAGCTGAGTGATACCGTTTAAAAGTCGTTGAGTGTAAAAAAAATCCAATTGTTGAGCGCAAGCGTCTACTTTCAAGAGCGGAGATGCAGCCATTTAAATCGTTGAGTGGCAGCCTATGAATAGCAAACCCTACGTCACCGGCAATGATAAACTGCCGCACGATATGGATAAGTTAGGCTATCGTTGGGCATAGTTTGTGAACGCCGGCTTCACGATAATTATTCGTTGGTATATCGTATCTATAAGTGATCAAAGCGCTCTATGCACATTATTAGTTCATTGTGCATTTGTCCAACCCGTTATGAATAGACCTAAATCGTAAAAACAAGCCAGAGCTCATTGTTGAAAAAGCCCCATAAAAAATTTGCCGCGAAGAACTTCGAACAATGGTGCAAAGATGTCTCCTACCCGTGGACAGGCGGACGCAAGGAGGATCCATCATAACCCACACCCTCCCCCTCACACTCACCTTCTACTGCCAACATGAACAAACTACTACTAATACTAATACTAATACTGATACTGATACTGATACTGTTACTGCTGACATGGACATCGACTCAAAAAGGACTCGAAAACACTGTTGGGTTCCCCTTTTATATACCAATTCCCAAAATCGCTGGGAACACGTCTTTATATGGCAGTTGTAAGTTAGAAACACGTTCATTTTTTTTTTTTTTTTTTGTCGACCGGAAGACGTCATTGGAATACGTCTACATACGTCAATGTGTGTTGGGACTACGTAAATAATTGGTTCAAAGCACGTCAAACACAAGTTAGAAATAAGTTTCGCATAAAAAAGACATTACCGTGACATGTTTCGACTTATGAGTAGCTTATAAGTAGCCTTTGTGGACGTGTGTAAGCGTCCGCATATTGTTTGTACAACTTATCCCCATCGCATGCGGAATGTGTGTCATACGCCAAGTACGTCGTAAAATTTTGAACATGTTTAAAATTTCTTGACGTACTCTACTTACTATGACGTATGATAGCGTACTTTATCGTTCTATTCACGTATACCAAACTTACTCATACCGTATTTGACGTGCCCCAACGTTTTAGACACATTTTTCTTAGGTCGGCATACGCTGGCAAGATCGCCAAGGTGTGACCGCGATGTTGACACTTCCATTTCTACGGCAGTTATGATTCGAATCGTTGTACATCAGCCTTTTAATAGGCTACGTCACGACATCGTCGGCGATGCGTGCAACGCGCCTTGCCTAAGTTAGACTATCGTTGGGCATAGGTTGTGTAGGCCGACAACAAGTTCAGCATTCGTTGGTATAAGTTATCTATAACACAACGAAACGTTCTGTGTCCGTTACTAATGCATTATACATAAGACCAAGTCGCTATGAATACGTCCGAATTTTTTAAAAAAAAACATCAAAAGTTAAACGTAAGCCAGCGTTTTACATACATTTTAATACGTTGCCATCGCTGGCTAAAACGTCAAGGTGTGACTGGGCCTTTAGTTCACTGACTGGCTGAACTCTGTTGTCCATAAGTTGAAAGTGAAGGATAATGAACACACAAACGCATGCAGACATGTTGGAGAACTGAACCTAAAGGATTTGGCCAGAATGATTTGTAAAATTAGTCTCAATAGGCTAATTATGCCAACAAAGCAAAGGAACCTGTCCACAAAGCTGCATCTGCAGGATGCATCATGCCTGCATCCCTTACCTTTCCTACACCCCCTACCTGTCCACAAAACTGCAGGATACGTCACACCTGGATCTAGTGTGGGACACCTGCCTGGATGATTTGGTGAAAGGCACAGCAAGACCAAAATGTGGGAAAAGAGTGTACAGACCAGGAAATTGGCAGAACCTCCTCCACGTGGACTGCAACAACATGGAGCTCTTCAGGTTCCGATCAGAAGATGCCCTCAAGTGGTTTGACGAAGACGACAAACAGCTTGTCTTCACTAATGGAGAGGGAGTTCTCAGCAAGCCATCACTGGAGGATCTGGCATCATTGCTGTATGCAGCCATGAGGAAGCCGACATCCTGTACTGCATTGAAAGGTTTGTCATCCTCAACTATGACCGGACAAGCACCAGCACTGGCATAGATAAGGCTTGGAAGAAGTGGTTTGCAAAGAAGAACAATGTGCAGTTGATTCCACCAACAAGGGCAGCTCAAGAGCAGAAAAGGGTGACATACCAGGGATGTCGTTTGTGGACAGACACTGCTACCAAGGCCAGAGCTTCCTTCACCAACCAGCTGGGGCGACACCAAGACTGATGATTGCCTATATGAGCGACATTGGCCAACTCTACTCGAGGCACCCACGACCTGCCAAGAGCTGGTGTCCTGCAAATGCAAGAACGAATGTGTAATGCGATGCAATTGCAAAAAGGCTACACTTCCATGCACGGTCTTGTGTGTGTGTGAGGGGGTAGTGTTCACAGTACTAACACTGGTATCCAGGAGACATGGTTGAAACATCAGCTTTGTCTACGTTAGGGTGTTTACAGTTTGATTCAAAGTTAATGGTTTTTGTAGCCTGTGTATGCCATAGATATTTCAATTCAAAACAGTCTCATGTAAATGTCAATAGATGTCAATAAAACTACGTTAATATGCGGTTTAGATATATCCATCACTAAAAATAGTCTTCCTAATCTTTCAGTGCTCAATTAACCCAAATTACACCACCGATTTCCTCTTACTTGATCAATTCCACAAAGTAACTCCATCATCCCACGGCCATTTTGTAAAATGGCTGCAACGGGCGACAAGGGCCGAATCCACGACGCCTCAATATCCAGATATGTTCACAATATACTGATCTGTCTCTGTGACAAATTTGATGCTTGTATCACTAAATGCACAATTGTATATTTTTCAGCTATGCCACCCCACTAAGAACTGTCCTCAGTAGGATTTCATATAGCTGAGTTGTTTCTGACAAGTCATCTGGAGGTATATTGTTTGATTCTTGAACTGCATCACCTTCAGTGAGTGTATATTGTGGATTGCATGTTACTTCAGGTAGTTTGGGTCCCCAATATTCAGGTGGCTTCACGTTATTTTTCAAGATTACCATTACAAGGCAGATAAGAGCATCAAATTTGGCTTGACACTCCCTTAAGAGTTGCTGATTATTTTCAGCTTTCGGGGCATACTCTACATACCCTTTGACTTTTTTTGAGTTTTCACATAAAACACAAAAAAATCAAAGATGACTGACAAACATGATAAAATATGAATTTTCTCAGGTTCCATGAGTCGTAAGAAGGCCAAATTGATATCAAAATGTGTTATTGAGGATACTGAATCCGATTTGTAGCAATGCATTTGCAATTTTAAAATATTTGCAACAAGTAAAAAAAGACACAAAATGTCATAGCCCCCATTTTTTAGTAATTTTGCTGTTTGAAGTTAAAGGGCGAGCCCATATTTATGTACAACTAAAATCATTGTCAGTGTACCAGTCGGCCATCTTTGATCAGATCGCAAAATAAAGTGAGGGGCATGTGTGTGCCATTATGTACTTGGCACACAGATAAAGAATCATGGCTTACATAAGCACATCTTTTTTTTTTTGAGATCAGATCCAAGATGGCTGACTGGTGGCCATTTTGTTACTTAAATGTGTCTCCAACCATTTCTCAGACATGCATGGTCCGATTTTGTTCAAACTTGGCAGAAGCACAGTATATGATGACGTACATGTGCACCTAACTCTATTTTTCAATCTGATCAAAGATGGCCAACTGAGAGACTGGCGACCATTTTAGTTGCACAAAAAAAAAACAACCCGGTGTTGAACACGTCCTCAACCATTTCTCAGCCATGCATTTACTGATGATGTTTAAGAATGATTTACCAATGTTGTTTCAACACTGATGGCTTACATATGCACATCATTTTGTTTTTGAGATCAGATCCAAAATGGCCGACTGGCGTCTATTTTATTTTGTTGCTTAAATGTGTCCCCAAAACATTTCTCAGACATGCATGGTCTGATTTTGTTCAAACTTGGCAAAAGCACAGCACATGGTGGTATACACGTGCATCTCACTTTATTTTGCGATTTGATCAAAGATGGTCGACTGGTAGACTGGCGTCCAATCTAGTTGCAAATAAATATGGGCTTGGTCTTTAACTCTGTCAAGCAAAATTATTAAAACAAAGGGGGCTATGACTTTTATGTCTTTTTTCCTTGTTTTTATTATTTTTTGGGAGCGATTGTGGAAGTGGCCTGTGGCCTTTATACATCACCCAAACATAGTTATGAGAAAATTGTGTAATAAATGCAGGTTTTTGTCTATAATTTTGGTTGTAGATTATTGTGAAAATACAGAAGGGTCGCTTTCATAAGAAACATGATAAGAAAATCTTTCATAGCAATTATGCAAAGGTTGGTCTTTGCTTTGTACCTGAGCATTAGCTCAATAACTTAAAATTACATTCCAGTACAGTCACTGTCAGTGATAGGCAAGTCATGCGTGTGATAATAAAGTGTGGAGACTTTTAAATAAAGACTGTGGCAGGACTGATGGAGAAGTCACCACCGAAGCACCTCCTCACAAGATCCATGTCATGTCTTGATGCCAGACAGCTTGCATCAGCAAAAGATGAATGCTTAGAGAAAATGAAGAAACTCCTCTCTGCAGTGCTAAAAGCAAGTCAAGTGGTGCAGCTGCCTGCGATGACATAGTTTTGACAGTTTGAAGAGTTTATTGACACCATCGTAGCATCTAACCATGGCACCTTCAATGAGTTCAATCAATATGGTGACAAATGCAAGGTTGATGCATTGTTTCAGTCAATGGCAACAAACCAACATTTCAACTTGGTTTGGAGGATGGTGATGGATTTACTCCTTATTTCCCACAGACAAGCTAAAGTCGAGTGGGAAATTTTGGTCAACAGACAGATTGAAGTGGAGAACTTGCATGAGGAGTCAGTGGTTGCACAGTTCGGTATATGTGACCATGTGGACAGTGCGGGTAGGATACAAAATGTGAATATTTCAAAGCAACTTCTACTTTTAGCAGTCTCAGCAAGACAGAGAGATCACACCCACCGAGGGGAGCAGAGAAGATTAACAGAAAATGCAGAAGCTAGTATGAAAAGGAAAGATCTACTCTCTGGCATAGATGAGCTGAAAAAGAAAAAAGAAACCACTTGAAACTGATGCCAGTGAACTCCTACAAAATGCTGATCAAAATTCTGAGCAGGCAGAGGCCACAAGCCAGCTGACCTTCATCACAAAGTCAAACAGTTGTAGATGAACTGCTAAAGAGAAAGAGCAGCAGCTCATCTCTGTATCTTCTAAATTGGAAGAAAAGGTGCAACAACTAAAGAAATAAAATCAGATGCACAAAGTAACATTTGAGTAACATTTAGCAGTAACTACATGCTGCAATTGACATGATATAAGACCTAAGCGAGAACAAAGCATGACCTTGAACTTAAATCGCATTAATACTTCTGTTGAAATTGCGTAATTTACTGTAACATTCATGGAAAATGACTTTTGTTGACCTGAAAAACTCGGAAAACTGATGGAATTGTATGTGTATGAACTCTGCCATCTGCATCAACTCTGACCACCCGTGTGTTGGTGATCAAATGTTACATGAGAATTTTGACCAGAGTTTTCATGTTGGGTTTTCTATTGAAGGCAGGTCTAATTTCTCATACATGAGCATTGACATGTCGTTGTGCTATGGTTTGTAGAAATTAATAGAAATCTTGCCAAGTGCAACTAGGTCCTCAGTTGTTGCAGATATCCTTGGAACTGGTCTCTGACTTTTCATCATATTGATGCGATCGACCATACATCGTTGTCAAGGTAAGTGTGAAGAGTTGCTTCCATTTGGAACGATGGTGTATCACATGTGGCATCATATTATGGAAATGATGTAAAGTATGCAAAACTTAAAGATTTTAGGTCATATTTATTTTCTGTATCCTAGACTTTTCTAGACTTTTAATATGTTATTTAGGCAATACCACTCTGCCTGTTACACCTTAAATAACTTATTTTGCGATTTGTTTGAGGTTAAAACATAGATTGACTTGGATTAATTTATGTTTGGTTGAATGCAGTCATGAGGGGATGTCATTGTTGTCACCAAAGGAGATGCACAGCTGTGACAATTTTGAAAATAATTGTCTCACCCATGACAGGCTGGTTTGTCGAGGTTGAGCCTTGGGATAAGATTGTAACCCCAGGGTTTGAATCACTTCCATCTGTTTGCAAATCACAAGCACATTATCCATGGACACATCATCATAGCACTGGCTGGCCCCGAGAAGCACAGAGCATGCATAATATGGAGCTCTTCAGTTGCGACACTCTTGCACAAAGGGGCCTCTTGGGGATTTGAAGATGCAACTGCCTCTTTTGAGCTGTAGTTCTAAAGAAGGTCGATTGAGTGAACATGCTGGAATTTTTTTTCTGATACACAAGGGGCCTTCTTTTTATTACATATGCAAAATGGCTGAATATATATATATATATATATATATATATATATATATATATATATATATATATATATATATATATATATATATATATATACACATACATACATACATACATACATACATACATACATACATACATACATACATACATACATACATACATCTCTCCCGATATCCCTCACATACTTCTTCTTTCACTTCCCTTTATGCCTTCGAACCTATTCACACTTTTCTCCCTTACCTCACTCTCCTTTTCTCAAACAGACCTTGCACTTTGTCATTTAACCTATGTCAATGGACATATAATATGTACAAGCTTCCAAAATATTTAATATCATTGTGTTCATTGTGTCTCAATATTTGAATTGTTTATCTCCAAAATAAAAGGATGTGTGTGTGTGTATGTGTATATATATATATATATATATATATATATATATATATATATATATATATATATATATATATATATATATATATATATATATATATATATATATGTATCTATACATATATATATATATATACATATATATATATATATATATATATATATATATATATATGTATCTATACATATATATATATATATATATATATAAATATATATATATATATATATATATATATATATGTATCTATACATATCTATACATATATATATATATATATATATATATATATATATATATTATGTTGTAAACGCATACACATACACACACACGAAAAAAAAATAAAAACATAAAGCATGGGTCCTGCATTTTTTGGATCATAACAAGAATCTAGAAAATTAGGCATAAACCATACCGTTTATCAATAGCTAGCAGGGGTGCCCGGCATTGCACAGTGGGTATCTGACGTTGTCCGGTGCTCTTCTAACCATTGGCATTTTGAAGAAATCAATTTATTTTTCTATTTTTTGTGTGTGCTTGAAACACTTCTCTACACCCATTAAGGAATGGGGTCAGGGATCATTTAACATAACCTTTCACATAGGTACAAAGTCAAAGGCACTATAAAGCGATTTAACAAAAAAAAAAAAAAAAAAAAATTCAAGGAAACAAACTTATTTTTTCTTCAATTTTTTCAAAACAAACCCAGGGCAGACATAAAAGATGTCACACCGAACCGGTGACCCAAACATCCAAACTGGAAGCAAATCCATCCTCCAATCCCACTCCCTTTATTAAATTTATCTGAAACCTCATGCTGATTGGTCCCCTTCGCAGCCCAATCATGATGTGTAGCCATTCCTGTCGGACATAATACAAAGTACAGCTTATGACTGCAGCTGAACATCTGGTGTCTTGTTACCTCTGAGGGCGGAAGATAGTATCCTTCTGAAACCTCAGGATTTTAACAAATAATTTAAGCCTGGTGTTGGCTTAGTTGTTAGCGTGGTGGCTTGGGATCCTACTTCCTAGGGTCCTTAGTTCAATCCCCGTTGGGCTGCTGAATTAATACACCAGGAGGTTGACTCAGCCTGTCATCCTTCCGAGGTCGGCAAAATGAGTACCAAATGAGTACCAGTGCACTGGTAAGGGGAACACTGCATCAGCGGCATGGCCGCGTCCCAACCAATGATGCAACCAGCAGCCACAGGCTGCACGAGAGAGAGAGAGAGAGAGAGAGAGAGAGAGAGAGAGAGAGAGAGAGAGAGAGAGAGAGAGAGAGAGAGAGAGAGAGAGAGAGAGATAGAACGAGATAGAACGAGATAGAACGAGATAGAACGAGATAGAACGAGATAGAACGAGATAGAACGAGATAGAACGAGATAGAACGAGATAGAACGAGATAGAACGAGAGAACAAAGAATTTTATTCTTTTTGGCTCAGTCTGTTTTTACTCTCCATACAATGTCTCCTGAGCTGCCTATTTTAAGTCAAATATATATCATGTATGTATTTATAGTTCTGGACCAGCATAGCATTTCATTGTGCGATGGGTGAAAGTGAATTGTAATGTGATGAAGATTTTCATTTAAATGTACATTGGTAAAGGAAAAGTTGTTTGGGCTGTTGAAATGACCAGACAAGGCTGCAGAAGGAACTTTGGAATGACAACAAAATGAGACAAGAACTACAACAAAGTCTGCTGTGGCCTCGAGAATCCATAACAAAATGAAGATTAAAGAAACAGAGAAATGAAGATCAAAGCAAAAGCTATTTAAAGAGCCAACAGTTTGCTTCAAGTCGGAGAAGGAGTAGCCTGTGCAATGAATTTCATGCGTCAAAATTAATTTTAAAATCGATTCAAACAGTAAAGTTAGAATCGGGGGTCCACTGGATGGAATTCAGCAACCCCATTTCCTGATTTCAAGGAACCAACTTGATCACCCTGCTGCCCAGTGATTGGTGGAGATTCAGCTTAATTTTTTTATGCACACGTGAAACTCCTGTATTTTTTAGAAATCCATATTTTTTGTAACAACCCATACGGAGGTTTCCATATGTTCATCAGAAAGGGCATACCGCTATTATAGGGAAATGAGGCGCTATTCTGTTTGCTGATTCGTTTATTAACCCATTTCATCCCGATGGGGTGAAATTAACGCAATAACGCATCATGACGACAATTATGTGTGAATTACTCCCATGGTAATTTTTGTTATGAGCTTTTTTGTAGAAGTTAGCTGGGTATAAAAGCTTGCAAGCGTGTTCCCATGATTAGATGTCCGCCAGGCAGGACAGCGTTTGTTTATATCGGTCTAGCATATCTGCCTTTCCTCGCTGGCAGATTAGTCTGAATTGGTTATCACGTTGGAATGGCATTGCTATTCGGTTACATCACAAGTGTTTGTTAGCATTTTGTTTTGTTAAAGGTGTAGTATTAACATATGATTGGAATGATGATGTTTGGAATGAAAATACAGAGAGATTGAGTTTATAAGACAGAGGTAATTGTAAAAGGGAAAAGGAAAAGGCAGGGTTTTCCCCCATTGGAATGGAAGGCTGTGACATTAATTTATCCCTCGTGGGCGATTTATAATAGCTGGAGAAGACTGCTTGAGTTATCACCAAGAATAGACTTACTATTTATCCTTCGGGAGAATTCTTCTTCAATGGTCTCACGAAAGGTCGAGGAGAACTTGCATATCATTGTGATCTGTAGCGACATCATTTTCATGTCACAAGATGTAAATATTTTCGAGTTCAGGTTGATCGGGGTTTTTTTGGAACTGGGTGTATCCAGAAGAGATACGAGAGGATTGTTTGGTCGCGGGTGGAATAAAGGATTGACTCGGATTCCAAACACCTTGGACATCTTTTCCTTCCACGCAAAAGATCCGCCTGCTTGATGTTTTAGGTGTGAACGACCACCATTTGTTTGTGTCTATCAGATGCATTCCACTCTACGGTGATCTGTGTCTGGTGTTGTGCTGAAAATGGCAACTCTTATCGTGGAGTTTCGCTGGTAACGATTCTTCCCTTGATTTTGGTACCTTCATGTGGCTCATGTGTAAATAGCTCTTCTTTGGTTTTGTGGCAGCTTGTACGTCTTGCCTTGCCTGACACAGGTTGGAGTAACTCGTCTAAAGAGTCCGAGTCAATTTCTCCTTGGATCCTTCATCAACATTTCTGCTTTCAGCCCTGCCGGGTTCCAGAGGGCTATTCAGCTAAGTCCGTTGGCAATTTAACACCCCCTTGTGGCATTTGAACTCTTTTCAGGCATATTCCCATAACTTATATGTTCACGACTCTGACTGCAGGGCAATGCTGATGCAGTTCCCTGTTACTCATTTTTCTAACTTCGAAAGGATGATGGAGTGAGTCAACCCATCTGGTGTTAATTCAACAGCAGGAAACCCACCTGGTAAGCAGGGCGAGAATCACTTGACCACAGGTGATGCTTTACCCCCCACCATAGATTCCTATTCCTCGCATATAGGCCTCCTTGTCCACCCTCAGTGCACAAACAGTTTTACACCTCAACTCCCTGAACAGATCAGCTCTGCCATTAAACCTGGCCGTGTGATTTTGGTCAATTGTATCCAGTGTCCCTTGAGAGACAAAATTATTCTTCGCCTTATGGTGAATTCCAAGACATCCACCGGCAACATCAAGGATGGTGGTCTTGAAGGCAACACACAGCTCTTCAGGATTCCCAAAAGCACCCAGACCCCCCAAATCCCCACTGAGCCTGTTCACAAACTCCTCAGCCTCCCTCTCATTCTTGAGCTTGCCAACATCCAGCCTAGGCTGGGATGGTACCATTCTCCCGGATTTAAGCTGAAACTTCAGAGTTTTCTACAACAAACCTGTGGTCAGTATTGAGGAACTAAGCCCTGCAGTTCTGGATCATGCGTGATCCATCAATGGGCATGTGGTCAATCTCCTTTGCCACACCAGCAGCATTGAAATACCAAGTCCAGTGATGAGCCTGTGGGCGCTGAAACTATGGACAGTTCCTTGGACTTCATGGTCGAGTTTCTGCTCTGACATGCACTGTCAACTGTGGGACCTTGTAATGAAAGGTGTGTTTCTTTCTAAGTCACGTCCAATCAATTGAATTGGCCATAGGAGGACTCTAATCAAGTTGTCGAGACATCTCAAGGAT
>NC_140971.1:30574329-30666829 GCF_056783735.1 Eptatretus burgeri
TTCTCAAAATTGCGAATATGGGGGGAATACCATAGAGGTTTCCCAAGAAGATGTCATTCGTTTCCTTGACGAAACTTTTAGGAAAAGACATGTTAAAATCAAGGATTTTTTTCCCGGATTTACATGCTTTTCTTAAAACTGCAAAGGATATGGTCCATGACCCCCCAAAAAATGTCAGAACCCCAATTTCAACGGTTAAGGAAGTGCACCACTAAGGCTGGAAAGGAACTCCTCGAGTTAAAGAAAACTTTGAGTAAGAACAGTATGGAGATGAAGGTAGCATCTTTAAACATCAATGGAGGCCGCAGCTGTGTGAGTCGCCTGCAGGTGTTTCAACTTTTTGAGAATGGTAAAATTGATGTTTTAATGCTACAAGAAATACATGCCAATCAATCCTCTGAGGCTGAGTGGCGCAGAATATTTAAAGGTTGCCACCTTTTCTCTAGTGCTCTGGAAGAGGCTAAAGCAGGTGTGGCAGTAGTCTTGCATCCTAGACTCCAACCCTTAGAGATTGTTTTCGAGAGGTTTGTAAGGGTTTTTTGATTTCTGTTGACTATATTAGCAGTAATCGAAATATCAGTATAATTAATGTATACTGCCCCAGTGCTAGCTCTGAAAGAACTTCCTTCCTTTACAAGTTGTCAGATTTTCTAAGTTCTATTGACTTTACTAGTTTAGTGTGCATGGGAGGAGATTACAATTGTACCCTCAACCCTGGGCTTGACAGAAACACTCCTGAACCCTCCTCCCCCCAGTGCAAGACCATTGGCACAGCTTGTACTGATATATAAACTTGTAGATATTTGGCGATCATAAAAACCTAACACCCAGCAATACACATGGGTTTGTTCTTCAAAAAATCAAATCACCATGGGCCGTCTAGACAGACTGTATGTGAACCAAGGAATGGTAAATCTCGCTAAGAGAACATGTATAAGTCCGTCGGGGTTCTCCGACCATCACATGGTTGGAATGGTCTGTGCACCGTTTCACTCTTGTAGAAGTGCATACTGGACTTTTAATGTCAAACTTTTACAATACGTACTTTTTAAAGATGCTTTTCGATTAGTATGGGGAAAATTAGAAATGGAAAAACATTCATATTTAAACATTAGACAATGGTGGGACTGCACAAAATCCCAAATTCCTGTTTTTTGTCATCAATATTGCTTGTACACCACTTGTAACGCATCTGGTTTGATATCTGTGTTAAAATCTGAAATACTTGACCATGAACAAAAAGCTGGAACATCTGTTAAAAATGACCAGCAATTGACAGAAAAAGACCCTACTGGCCGAACTGCTGAAAGAGCGTGCAGCCGGAGCACTTGTCCACCTCAGGATGAGCAAAATACGGCTGGACATACCAAACAAGGATTTCTTCAACTTGGAGAAGGCTACCAAAACTTCCCAACAGATCCATAGCCTTTGCTCTCCTGACTCGTCAGAGTGATATTAAGACCTCGCACAAATGCAAAACTTCTACTCAAAACTTTTTTCACCTAGAATTATAGATAAGACTGTGGCAAACGGAATGATTGACTTTCTTCCATCCCTTTCAGAAGAGCAGCGACACTATCTCGAGGGCCACATCTCTCTTGAGGAACTCAGTGTGGCGCTAAAACAAATTGAGGATGGAAATGCCCCTGGGCTGGATGGGCTAAGAGTTGAATTGTATAAAGTTTTCTGGGACATTTTAGGCCCTACTCTACATGAGATTCTCCTTGAAAGCCTTGATCATGGTGAACTACCTTTAAGCTGCAGGAGAGCAGTCTTATGTCTCGTTCCCAAAAAAGGTGACTTGCAGCAAATTACGAATTGGCGGCCTGTATCATTGCTCAATACGGATTATAAGATCATGTCAAAAGTGTTTGCAACTCGTTTAAGACAAGTCATCTCTTTCCTGATTGGCGAAGACCAATCATATTGTGTTCCTGAGCATTCCATATATGATAATGTATTCCTGGTGAGAGACTTGATCAGCATGGGACAAAATACTTCTCATGGTTTTGGTTTACTACTCCTGGATCAGGAAAAAGCGTTTGATAGTGTCGATCATGATTTTTTGTTTGCAGTTCTCACTAAAGTGGGTTTAGGGGAAAATTTCATTTCTGGTATAAAATTATTGTATAACAATGCATCATGTTTATTAAAAGTAAATAATAGTTTGTGTCATTCCTTTCCCTTTCAGCGAGGCATCCGTCAGGGCTGTCCACTGTCAGGCATGCTGTATATTCTCTCTGTTGAACCCTTACTGACTCTGCTCCAGGCTTCCATGTCAGGGGTGTCCTTAGCGGACAACTCTAAATTTGTTATTTAAGCTTATGCTGATGACTTGTGTGTTGCGGTTTCAAACCAGCAGGATGTGACTGAAGTATCTCGTTGCTTTGCCAATTTTGAGCTCGCCTCGTCCGCGAGGGTAAATTGGAAAAAAAGTGTCGTGCTTTGGTTGTCCTCTAATCCCCTCTCTCAATCACTGTCTTCACCTTCTCCTGTGCCAACGCTTCCAAGAGGAATGCAATGGGAAAGAGAAGGGTTCAAATATCTCGGTATGTTTTGGGAACTAAAAGTTATGAAAAGAAAAATTGGGATGGCTTCCTGGATAATATCAAACAGAAACTGGCAAGGTGGAAGGGAATGCTCCATGTCCTGTCATTAAAATCACGGGTGACTATCATAAATAACCTGGTGGTTCCAACTATATGGCACAAAGTCATTGCACTCCAACCTCCTGGAGATTTAGTTGCCAACATTCAGAAGGTTCTGATCATTTTTTTTTCTGGGGAGGCCATCATTGGCTCCTGCCAGATGTGCTGTGCTGGCCCCGACACGCAGGTGGTTAAAGTGTGGCGCACATCCAAAGTCGAATAATGACCTTTCGACTGATGACAATAACGCGTCTACTGTATAGTGAGGTTGCACCATGGCATCCTCTCACTAACGCCCTGCTCAGACGAGCAGATGGAATGAACTACGACCGGGAACTCTTCCTCATAGATCTAAAGCAGGTCGAGAGGACTCAGCTCCCCGATTTTCATCAGAGCCTTTTGAATGTGTGGCAATGCCGAGGAGTACAGCGATTGGAGGTCTCATATGATGCTAAAAAGTTTATACATGAGCCACTCTTCCAAAATCCTTTGTTCTCTGAAATATCCACCAGCAGGTCATTCATGAAAGTTTTTACCAACAGGGGAAGTAACAAAGTACGGGACTTCATGGAGCCTTCCCTGAGACAATGGCTACCTGCCGGTTCTGTGTCATCTCAAATTGGGTTGCGATCAGTTCGAATAGTGAACAAAGTGATAAAAACAGTAATCCAGACGTTTGAAAAACTAAACATTGGTTGGAACGGAGTTGATGAGGAAGCAGACCCTCGTCTATTCTTCCCAGAGCTCCTAATCACCTCGGAAAAGCAACTTGGGGTGTTCTCCACAAGCAGTGAAGAAACCGGGGTGTTCCATGTAATGGGAAGAAAAACAATTTCTCAAACTTGTCTGGAAACAGTTTTTTGCAGTTCTAAAGAACCCGTAAAGAATAAATAGAAGGACTTCTTACCTGCAGGAAGAAATGCATGAAAGATCCTCACCAGACTTCACTTAAAACATGAAGAAATGCAAAAAAAAAAAAAATTCTCTGACAATTTTTTTTTTTGGGGGGGGGGAGGACCAAGTCCAAAATTTAATGGTATGATCCTTGGACCATACCTAAGTCCCCCCCACCAAGTTTCGTCGAAATCCGTCGAGGAGTTTTTCCGTAATACTGTTCACAAACAAACAAACAAACAAACAAACAAACAGAAAGGGGTGAAAACAGTAACCTCCATCCATCTTTGAAGATGGCAGAGGTTAATTATAATTGCGGCTGATTTTGGAACTTCAGGTGGATATACCCACGTAAAATCAATTTCTGTCTCAAGGAATCTAGTTATGACGAATGAATTGAGTTTGTAAAAGTTAAAAGTAAAAGGGAAAGTTGCAAACTATAACTCTGTGAGTACTGTTGATGTCAAATTGAATGAATAGGATATCAGGTTCACTTGAGTGACCTCGCAGTATTGGCGGCGGAGGTTTTTCACTCTACCAAGTGCTCCCCCTCTAGTTTGTTTGTTTGTTTGTGAACAATATTACGGAAAAACTCCTCGACGGATTTCGACAAAACTTGGTGGGGGGGGGGGGGGGTTCGGTATGGTCCAAGGATCATGCCATTAGATTTTGGACTTGGTCCAAAGTCCAAGATGTCCGCTATGGCGGCCATTTTGAAAAAATATTTGAATTTTTTTTTTTGCATTTCTACATGTTTTAAGGGATTTCCAACAAAAAACATGCCAAAATTATAATTGCGGCTGATTTTGGAACTTCAGGTGGATATACCCACGTAAAATCAATTTCTGTCTCAAGGAATCTAGTTATGACGAATGAATTGAGTATGTAAAAGTTAAAAGTAAAAGGGAAAGTTGCAAACTATAACTCTGTGAGCACTGTTGATGTCAAATTGAATGAATAGGATATCAGGTTCACTTGAGTGACCAAGCAGTCTTGGCGGCGGAGGTTTGCACTCTACCGAGTGCTCCCCCTCGAGTTTGTTTTGCTTTTGTTGAATTTATTTTTGCTGTAAAATCGTTGTGTTTTGTTTTGATACTTTTATAATAAAAGCATACAAAATTCTCTCTCTCTCTCTCTCTCTCTCTCTCTCTCTCTCTCTCTCTCTCTCTCTCTCTCTCTCTCTCTCTCTCTCTCTCTCTCTCTCTCTCTCTCTCTCTTTCTCTTTCTCTTTCTCTTTCTCTTTCTCTTTCTCTTTCTCTTTCTCTTTCTCTTTCTCTTTCTCTTTCTCTTTCTCTTTCTCTTTCTCTTTCTCTTTCTCTTTCTCTTTCTCTTTCTCTTTCTCTTTCTCTTTCTCTTTCTCTTTCTCTTTCTCTCTTTCTTTCTCTTTTTCTTTCTCTCTTTCTCTCTCTTTCTCTCTCTCTTTCTCTCTCTTTCTCTCTTTCTCTCTTTCTCTCTTTCTCTCTCTTTCTCTCTTTCTCTCTTTCTCTCTTTCTCTTTCTCTTTCTCTTTCTCTTTCTCTTTCTCTTTCTCTTTCTCTTTCTCTTTCTCTTTCTCTTTCTCTCTCGACGTGTCCGGATGGGAGTTTTTTTCTCTGGACATGTCCAGATGGGAGTTTGTCTCCAGACATGTCCAGGCAGTGTTTATGTCCAGATGTGTCCGGGAGGTGTTTATGTCCGGACAGGAGTTTGTGTTCAGGCGGTGTTTATGTCTGGATGGGAGTTTGTCTCCGGATGTGTCCAAGCAGTGTTTTTGTCTGGATGGGGGTTTGGCTCCGGACTTATCCAGGTGGTGTATTGTCTGGACAGGGGTTTGTCTCCGGACTTGTTCAGGTGGTGTTTATGTCCTGACAGCTCAGTCTGTGTCATTTCAGCCGGGGGTTGCGGTGACCCCCTCAGATTTTTCTGAAAAAATTCTCAAAGCTACCTTAACATATATGAGGAAGGTTTGCCACGTTATAGCTCAAAATTCCAAATAGTGTCCGAGATATGGCCCGACAAACACCCTAGGGTGTTTCAATCTGGCAGTCGCGAGTTGCAGATTTGTATCTGAAGCATTTTTTGAGGGCTCTAAATTCTAGAATTTTACAGAGTTCTGAAAATTCACACAAATGGTGTCTATTAGTGATGCTTTCAGAATCTGATGTAAAAAATTTTCTACTGAAAATACTTTTAACATAAGTACTCTCAAAAGTCGTGATTTGTAACATGCTGTCAAAAAAAATTGAGTTTTCAAATTGTTGCCAACAGTCAGTTTATTCATCATGAAGAATTTTGTTGCCCGATTTACATAATCTCGTGACTGGATCATTTACACAAGAAAACTGAAACCTTTTGGAGCAAAATCCTGGGTGCTATAGGTGTCTGAACTTTGCTCCAGACTCAACGACACTAAAATTTACCCAGGTTTTACCCCAAGTGTTCACCATGTTGACAGTTACACAGCTCTTTTAAATTTTTGTCACTTAAAAACACATACATAGGCAAACTGTGGTATAAAATTCAAGAGTTGTTCTCAAACCCTTCTATTTTTAAAAAGGCCCACTATTTAAAAAAAACATGTTCAATGAAAGATGTAGAATAAATGCAATAAGTGTGCTTTTGAAGTGGAAGCCATGCCAAACATTCATAAGTTGGCACCACAATGATCAAATTGTTGTGTTTTTTGGTCATAACAAGTATGTGGTTACTTTAATTTGGCCACATTTTTTTAAAGGATATTTTAGTTTAAGGCCGATGGCAATCTCAACTACAAATTAAGACATAATGTGATCATAATAATCACCATCATAAATATTCATTTGCATATCTAATTGTTTATATACTTAGTGTACATTGTACGCAAGTCTACATCCATTTGTAAATGTAGGTACAATATCTGATTCAACTTTTTTTTCATAATTTCATATCAAATTGTTTGGACAAATGGACTTGGATCTATTGTACAAAGTGAACAGTGATTAGTTTTTTATTGCCAGGATATAATAAAATGTAACAATGAGCATTAGCAGTTACTACAGGGCTGTGTATTAGGTGAAAGCCTAAATAAGATAGAGTTGTGCTTCATGCCTAACTTTGGAAATGATTTTGGTGCACTTCTTTAAGGTTTACCAAACTGATTTATATCTTGTTAGATTCCACTTAAGTCATACTTCCTTACAATATCTTTATTTTTTCCATATGTTTGTTGGTAAAAAAGTTATTTTAAAAAAGTAGCTTTTGGGACTGCAGAATCATCAGAAATTAATGCATTTAAAAATATTTTCATTTAAAAATAGAAGGGATTGAGAACAACTCTTGAATTTTCTACCACAGTTTGCCTATGTATGTGTCTTTAAGTGACAACATTTTAAAGACCTGTGTAACTGTTAACATGGTGAACACTTGGGTTAAAACCGGGGTAAATTTCAGTGTCATTGAGTCTGAAACAAAGTGCAGACACCTAAAGCACCCAAGATTTTGTTCCAAAAGGTTTCAGTTTTCTTGTGTAAATGATCCAGTCACTAGATTATGTAAATCAGGCAACAAAATTCTTCATGATGAATAAACTGACTGTTGGCAGCAATTTGAAAACTCAAATTTTTTTGACTGCATGTTACAAATCACTACGTTTGAGAGTACTTATGTTGAAAAGTATTTCAAGTAGAACATTTTTTTATGTCAGATTCTGAAAGCCTCACTAATAGACACCATTTGTGTGAATTTTCAGAACTCTGTTTGTAAAACTGGAATTTAGAGCCCTCCAAAAATGCTTCAGATACAAATCTGCAACTCGCGACTGCCGGAATTGAAACACCCCTAGGGTGTTTGTTGGGCCATATCTCAGACACTACTTGGAATTTTGAGCTACTAGTACGTGCCCATAATAAAATAAAAATAAAAAAATTCAAACCGCGTGCAAGAAACAACAACCACACAGGCCGTTTCTTCGCCATCGCGTGCCCGTCGGTGCGTGGCCCGTAAGTTCGCATATCGCAGTTACGATTATTCGCAATTTAGTTTTAATGGACAATTATTCAATTAGCGCCAACGTATTTTGTCTTTTCGCAATGTCTTCGCAAGGAAAAACACAAAGAGAAGAGAAGAGAAAAAAAAACCCTTCGTGCAAAAATAAAATAAAAATTACTTCCTGCTTCGGAGCATACCAGCTCACTCTGATGTTACCGAAATTTATGCACCGTCTAATATGAAAATGATCATAACTTGGGGCATTGTGTTTATCTATAAATGCGCATAAGAAATCGAGAAATTATTAGAATACACGAAGTCATCACTCTCCGGAAGTCCGTACGTTGTAACCCGTAATGGGGAACACGGCTGAGGTTCTCGTCCCCCATCGGCCACGCCCACGCAGCAACGTGTCTTGTCATTGGTTGGTAAATAAATGGCCATAACTTGGGAAGCACTTGTCCGATTAATATTGTTACGAATTCTCGCCCGCCGGCGTGCGATCGACCGCGTTTCCCTAATAGCAGCCGCGTCGCCCACCGGACGGACAATGCAGTCATGACTTTCTGGAACCACGTCAGAACTCTGTCACGGGTGGGTCTTCAACCCCACCATGGCCTAGCAAATTTTCTCCCTGCGCAAAATAGGGTCAATCGCCGAATCTCGATATACCTAAGTACCTGCGCGGGTAGCCTACCGGGAGACCGTACCTCAGCACAGGTCGGCTTGGACACGAACTGCTCAAGTGGTCCGTTCCGTTCTGCAGTGATAACCAAGTGGGTATTATCTCCCGACCTCGCCAGATCCGATTCTATTTAACGGGTATTTAAAACCCAACTAATATTCAGAGATGCAATATGGCGTTCCAATGGGGAAAAAGACACGATGAACGGGTTGCATTTAGACCAGCACATTTATTATACACGTATGCCCGTATCTACAGCCATGCAATCAATGCAGGTATTCAAGAACACGTATACAGGCAAACAATCATGCACGGGACGGGGACAAAGACACAAGCAAGGTGAAAGCACTACGACCGTCTATCAGCAATTATCTAGTCACTTAACAGTTTTTAGTCACAGGACACGGCGCCACCAACATTCATTTAAAAGAAAGGAAAAGGCCACCCTCAAAGACGAGGGCGCCAGACAGGGTCAGTAGACCTTTAGGGCGTGGAGCCTGGTTGCCCGAACGGACCCCACGAGACCGTTGCAGGTTACCTGCACCCTCTTAGTGCGATGGTGGGTGAGCTCTCTCCGGCGCTCTCCTCACAGATGCGCAGGCTTGCGCGACAGAGCTGGCAAAGTGGTGCCTCCCGTCCACGTCCCTCGTGCCACACCCATACTCCCCACCGACTGCGAGCTCCGACGACTCCACCCGAACCACCGAACCCAAGACTCTCCGAAGACCAAGACGAAACCACCACGAAGAAGACACCACCAACACACTTGGTGTCCTGCGCGCCTTTATATCCCCCCAGTTCCAACGCCTCGCTCCTCCCCGTTTATCGCTCCGCCCCCCCCCCCCTTCCAGCTCCTGCGGGAAGCTTCCAGAAAAGGGGCGTGCCCTCTCGCCCCCCTTCCCGCACGCCTCGCGGGGGCTGAGAGAATCATTCTTGGCACAGGTCCAGGGAGATTCATTCCCCCAAAATCAGGCCCCTCCTTCTCATGACCTTTGACCTTTGATCCGCATCGCACTTCCCCCACACCAAAGCGCGGGGAAAACAGGTGGTTTGATTGCTCTTTTTCTTGTTTCTGTCATGTATTGGCCGAACATCAGTCAACACCTATTTCTTGCTTTGCGGGCTCTTCTTCAACATGTTAATAAGTAAGCAAATCACATTCCTTTTGTCTCTGAATTGACATAAACTTGTTTGGCATCTTTGTTTAAAGTGGAAACCAAAAGGTTTCCTCAGGCTGCAGCCACAACTCGAAGCTGTAGTTATCTTTCTCCACATGCTGGCAGTGCCAAAATTCAGCTCGTTCATTTACCTGCCAAGGGGAAATGCCAAATGCGTTGGATCTATTGAACTTTTGTTGGAATTCAAAATTGAATTAATCATTAAGAAATGCCTAGCGATTGAGCTAATGAGTTAACACCATGTTAACACAACCAAACCCTGAAAAGGAAAACTGTACAGGTCAAAAAACATCAAATGGCAGGAAGTCAAAGTTGTATCAATCTTTTTGAAACACCTTATACATATAAACACACACACACACACACACACACACACACACACACACACACACACACACACACACACACACACACACACACACACACACACACACACACACACACACACACACACACACACAAACACACACACACACACACATACATATATATATATATATATATATATATATATATATATACATATGTATATATTTGCTCATTCATATATATATATATATATATATATATATATATATATATATATATATATATATATATATATATATATATATATATACATATAGGACACACACACACACACACACATATATATATATATATACATATAGGATATATATATATATATACATATACACACACACCTTCACATAAGTGAAGGCGCGTGCTCGGCGTGACCTTGTGTCTACCTTAACCAATCAGTGTCTACTTTATTGAGACTTGCATATAGAGCACGCGTCTTCACTTCCTCCTTCACTTGCTGCGATTTTCACCCTGAAGAGTGCAGCACGAAAAGCTTCGGTCACTATTATGTTGTGTTTGTTTGTATCTATATTAAATTATTATTAGAAATGTTCCCAGCTCGTTTTTGTCTTTTCCTCCATCGATCCAACATGGTCCGAATCCTAGTTTAGCCGGGACTTTATTCCCAACAATCCTTTCCTTTTAGCCGGTACGTCCTTGGCAGTGTCGCTTGGCTGCATCCGATCCGGTAAAGTGATGTTGTCCAATAGAGTGATCCGGTTCGGACAAGGTGTACCGAGGGCGTGTTCCCCGATAATTAAATCACGTGATTAATTCGGTAACCCGGTCAACCCATAGAAGGGATTACCCTAGGTCACGTGGTTGAGTTATTGGCGTCCATGGTCGGTTAAGTTACCCGCCGCGTCAAGGAATTATCCATGTGTGACAGCCTACAATTCCGGGGAGCCTGGTGAGAGCCGAGATAGCTTCCCCCCCCCTCTTGTGTGACATTTCTCCCCCATAGGTTTGGTGTCTCACAAGGACGAAATGTTTAGATTTTGGTGAAGATCCGGATCCGGATCTGACTACTAAAAATTTTTAAGTGATTCTTCACCATTGAGAGATAGGGCCAAAAACGATATATAGCACAATATCTCAAAAGTTGTGGACGGATTCGGATGAACGTTGGTGGAAAGGTTGGGTGTGTGACAAGGAAGAATTGATTCAGTTCTAGTGAAAATCTGAATTCGGATCTGGATATGAGAATTATTTAATCTTTGAAGTAATTCTTCACCATTGAGAGATAGGGCCAAAAACGATATGTAGTATGATATCTAAAAAATGTATTGGTCCCAATATGTTCTCGTGGATCAGGCATTATGTGGCAGAGGTATACGCTCTATGGAGTGCCCTTCTAGTTCTTTCTGCTTTACACCATCCCATTCTTGATGCACATATTGGCGGATTGTATTGTGCTGGAATGTCAAGTGTTTCAGTGGTTAGACAATTGTTTTCTCGTTGCTCAATTGTTGGAATGCCAGTTGACATCTCCTTAGCCTTTTGCATAGCAAACTTCAACTACCAACTGCCGATGTTTATGGGGGTTTTGCCCAGGTCACAGCCAACTGTTTCATCTTACCCATCCACATTGCCCTTTTGTTTATCAAATCATTCACATTTCTCCCAGTTTGACCATGATATATGCTTTATCAGAATCCTGGTAAGTCATACTCCAGAGTGGTGAGAAAAAAGTTTGTGAACCCTTTGGAATTTTCTGCATTTCTGCATCAATTTGACTTAAAATGTGAACAGATCTTCATCTAAGTCCTAATAATAGATAAAGAGAAACTGATGAAATAAATAGCACACAAAAAAATCTACTTTTTCATTTATTTCTTGAGCAAAATGATCCAATATTCAATTTATTTCTTGGAAGAAGTGTGTGCGTGCGTGCGTGCGTGCGTTCATAAATCACAACATAATATTGTCTTTGCAATTCCCCTCCCCCCTCACCTTCCTCTCTCTTTTTCACCCCCCTCCCCCCGACCCTTCATTCTTTCTGTCTCCTCCAAGTTTACCCACTCATAACAAATTGCAGCACTCTCCTCCCACACCTATTTCTCCCCTACCCTTTCTCTTCCTTCCCCTCTCTTTCTCACACCCCCAACACCCTTCTTGCAACCCTCCCTCTTGGAATGTATAGTTACATGTGGTGAGGCATCACTCTCTCCACGTTCCTCGCTCTTCACCTTTCCTCGCTCTCCCCCCCTCCTCTCTCTCTGCCTCCTTTCTCTCACTCTCTCACCCCCCTTTCTCTCCCCTCCTCTCTCTTCACTCCCTCTTTCTCTTGCTCGCACCCCACCTTCTCACACCCCCCCCCACGGAGTGTATTGCGATGTGTGGTGTCACTCTGTCCCTCCTCCCATTCCCACCTTCCTCGCTCTCCCACCTCCCCTCCTTTTTCTCACTCCCTCCTTTTCCTCAACCCCCCCCCCACTTTTCCTCACTCCCCCCTTTTCCTCGCTCCCATAGCCTCCTCTCCTCACACCCGCATCCTCACTCCCCCCTCTCCCATCCTCTCTCCATCCCCCCCCCCCTCCTTATCTCTCCCCCTCCCCCCTCTCTCCCATCCTCTCTCCCTCCCCCTCCCCTCCTTATCTCTCCCCCTCCTTCTCTCTCCCATCTCTCAGTATTCCCATCAATGAAGCAACAGGTGGTTTTGGAGTTATGGAGGAGGTGTGCGCGCGTGCACGCACATGCACACACACACACACACACACACACACACACACATTTATAATAATATTTAAATTCATTTACTCTGAAAAATTTCCACTTTTTTTCTGTCAGCAATACATTCCTCCTTTAATACATTCAGTCAATGGGATTTTACGATGTGTGGTGAGGCTTCGCTCTCCCACTCCCTCCCCCCCCCATCCTCACTCTCCCCTCGTCCTCGCTCCCCACCCTTCTCTCCATTATTCCTCCCTCTCTCTGCCTGCACTCTCCCCTCCCCTCCTCTCTAGAGTCCCTTTATAGAGAGAGTAGCGACATAGAGGGTCTGGAAAAATCTAGTCATGTGATTGCGTGGAGCCATTTTGAGTCCATCGCGGACAGGATCGGACAGCGTTTTAACGTTCCCGCTGTACGCAGCATTCTCATTCGTCTTTTACATCGATTTTACGACAAAATGACAGGTTGTTGCGCTTTTGGGTGCACAGATAGAACGGAGAAGGGATTCAAGATGTATAGATTTCCATCAGATGCTAAAAGACGGAAAATCTGGGAGAACAGAGTCAGTCGTGTTGGATGGAAAGCAACTTCTTCGTCAATTCTCTGCCGGGTCAGTGTGATGGTGGTAATGGTCCCATATGCGTATATTTGTGTGCTGCGAGTGAGACTGGCCTTTGCTTTGGCTTTCCAGGCTTGTTATCCATTCTCGTGGATTAATTAGCACTTGAAGGGGAAGGCATCTTTATTTAAAATTAAGTTTGAGTTGGAGTCTTCGAGCGAGATCAATTAATATAGGGTCTAGATCATGTCTCCACAGTCAGACTCAGACTCAAAATCAAACTTAAGTCAAAACAAAGACGAACTAGAACGGGCACTCGTAGAGCGCATACCTTCGCCGCAGCCACTAGTTACCTTTGTATTAAGTTGTCCACAACGCATCTCAATACAAATATGCATTTCGTGACTCCCATGACCTTTGACCCACAACCGCTACCTAGGGTGACAATAGTACTATACCTTGTGTCATTTCAGAAGATAGGGAATTGAACACTGAACAATTTGGAGTTAATTTGATGTAAATCGGAAACATATTAACCGTTTTCATCATGAAAAAACGATGTTGACCTTTTTGTGACTTTGACCTTTGATCCGATCGCTCCCAAAATCTAATGGATTTGTCCTTTCATGATGCCAAACAAATCCAAAACAATGAAAGCCTCTCTGCGTTTTGTTTTTTTTTTGCGTTAAGTTGTCCACAACGCTTTCCGATATAAATGTGAATTTGTGTGACCCCCTTGACCTTTTACCCCCAACCGCTGCGTTGGGTGACAAAAGTACTATGCCATGTGTCATATTAGAGGATGGGGAATTTAATTTTGAACATTTTGGAGTTAATTTGCTGTAAATCAAAACAAAATTGACAATTTAATCGCGAAAAAACGATTTTGACCTTTTTGTGACCTTGACCTTAACCTTTGATCCGATCGCTCCCAAAATCTAATCGATTTGTCCTCTCATGATGCCAAACACATCCACAAAATTTCATGACAATCTGCGAAGTGGTTTTTGTGTAATGTTATCCACAACGCTTCCCAATCAAAAACTCCATTTTGGTGACCCCCTTGACCTTTGACTTCCACAGACTAACTAGGGTTGCAAACACGATACCATACGCTATATCAGTGGATCGGGATTTGAATACTGAACATTTTGGACTTAATTTGATGTAAATCGGAACAAAATTGACACTTTAATCGCAAAAAAACGATTTTGACCTTTTTGTGACCTTGACCTTGACCTTTGATCGGATCGCTCCCAAAAGCTTCGCCTGGCGTCCTTGAGTAACTGCACATCATCTCTGAAAATTTCATGCAAATCGGTCCAGCAGTTTTTGCGCAATGTTGTCCGCACACATATTTACCAATAAATAAATACACAGGGGTCAATACAATACCTTCGTCAAACGAAGTTTGCGAAGGTAATGAACGGAGAATGGATCTGGGCTTACTCGACCCACGGGCTAACATGGCCCACTCTTCAAAGGCAGGGTTAGGGTCAACACTAACCCGAATTCTGACCCTAACCCTAAACCTGACCCTAAATCTAAATCTAACCCCAACCCTAAACCCTAACCCTAGCTTTTAAGAGTAGGTTATACCAAAGATTTAAAATCTATTGGTGTGGGTGTAGACTGCCAGATCTCAGGATACTAAACAGGTCGACACCCCAAAGAAGTTCATAGAAGGGAGCCCATCTAACTTCTGAGTGTAAAATGGTCGGGACTGGCTTTTACCTTCCGGGGGGGCATGAGGGGGGCATGGGGGGCATGAGGGGGGCATGGGCTCATGAGGGGGCATGGGGGGCATCAGGGGGGCGTGCATTGAATGTATGTATTTGTGTCTGTTGATTTGAATGTGTGAGGGCATTAATTTGTGTTTGTGTGTGTGTGAGTTTCAATTTATAATTTGTATGTGTGTGCATTAGTACATGCATGTATGTGTGTGTGTGTGTTATTGTAAATATGTAATTTGTATATGTATTAGAGATTGTGTGTGTGTGTGTGTGAGTGTGTGTGTGTGTGTGTGTGTGTGTGTGTGTGTGTGTGTGTGTGTGTGTGTGAGTGTGTGTGTGTGTGTGTGTGTGTGAATGAGGGGCCGGGTGGGGTGGGCTCATCTATTTTTGGTGGGATTAATATATGATTGGCAACATGCAGCAAAGTTTAGATTAATAATTTAAATATGAAAATTAAACAAACACAAATATATACCCACACACGATAAACAAGGTCAAACAACTGCAGAAATACAAAGATAACACTTAACATTGTATTGTACATGTATAAACAGGGAGGTGAGAGTTGGAGTCTCACTCTCGCCTCCCTGAAATTTCAATGAGGCTGAAATAAGCAGCACGTGGACTTGTCTAGTTCATTCCTTCTTTGTCATGGTTCTAAATGTCTGTGATTGTTAAATCACAACCAGCTCTGTGAATTTCTTCTTTATCATATGGCTCTTAGTTGTCATAAATGTTCTATTTTGTCATCTTCTCATAATTTGTTCATTATCAAAATGGAAAAAAAGACCATTCCCATCTCTCATACATAGAGAACATGATGGAATACACGGTTCAATGCACTAGTGCCATACGGCGGCTCCGCACGCGCACCACACTGAATGGACTCAAAATGGCGTCAAATCGTTAGTTGTCGCTACTCTCTCTATAAAGGGACTTTACTCCTCTCTCTCCCTCCCCTCGTTCTCCCCCTTCCTTGCTCCCCACCCTTTCTCGCTTCCCCTCCCTCTTCTCTTCACACTCCTACCCCCCCCCCCCCTCTTCGTTTTCCCATCAGTGAAGCGACAAGTGGTATTTGCTGGTGTATAATAATTATATGCTTGAGAATTAGTAAATGTATTTCATTTATTGAAGAGTATCATGGAGGTGATTTGGTTCTCCCCCAAATTTGTCATGCTGATTGACTCAGAGTGATGTCACTGAGTACCTCAATAGGTGCCAGTGAGGTGTAAAAAAAAACAAAACATTTAAATCTTGGTAGCTATTTAATGCAGAGAGAGAGAGAGAGAAAGTTGCCTTTGTTCACAAGTCGACAGTGAAACTTGCACACTCGTTCCAGCATGGTCAATGTTTACTGATTTCACAAGTCAATGAAGCCAGTAACGCTGTTGCAGTCATAGTACAGAAATATAAGTCATGACCTCGAGCAATATATGAGGAAACTCGTGAGTGGAATCACAAAATCAACACTTGTGCGGTCTTTACTGCAAATGTCACGGATTAGTTGTGCAATGATGTTATGAGAAGTTCCGAAAGAAAGACATTTGGACGTACAACAGGAATTTATTGACGTACCCCAGGAAGCCAGAGAAAGCCAGTTCATCTTTTATATCGAGTTTCCTTGATTCTGAAAAATGATTAAGACTTGGGAAAAGCAAGTGCGCGTTTTGGTCGATTCACCTTTCTTTTGGGTTGTGAATTACATATTTTTGTCTTTTTGGTTGTGAAAAAGCCTGGTGTTGGCTCAGTGGTTAGGGTAGTGGCTTGGGATCCAAGGGTCCTGAGTTCAAGCCCCATTGGCCACTGAATTAACACACAATTAACACAACACTTGACTCAGCCTGCCATCCTTCTGAGGTCAGCAAATTGAGTACCAGCTTGCTGGGATATTTGAGCCATTCGAGATCAGAAAATCGTCTATGGCAGCGGGTAGATGAGGCACGAATTAGCGACTGCTAATATACTTGCAGAACGGTATGAAGTGCACGCCGCCTTAGGGGGGAGACCGGTTCAAGCGAACACCGCGATCTACAATAGGACTGGCAACCACTAGATTATTTCTGCCATCGAGAGGCAAAATGCCCGAGTACGCTCGATCAGATGATGATGTGAATAATATACATGAGGTCGAGAGAGAATAGCATTCAAAAGTCACGAAAGGGGCACGATATGGACTGGAGTTTTCTCCATGGGAGATATAGATGAAGAATTTCACTTCAAAGATCACTATATAGATAGGTATTGTATAAAGTACGAATAGGTTCTGAAAAAATATTTACCTTTGACAATGTCGGAAATTCTATGGTGCAATCAATATTTTGCACAAGCTCCTATAAGGCGAAATAAAAATATGAAAGCCACAGATCTGCACGCTGGTGTGATGTGAGCATGATATACAATGTCTTGTCATTGAAATGAAGGATGTAAATGCAGATACCTTTTCAGATATAATGATAAATACCTTGGGCATTGGTAGTCAAATAGTTGTTGCCCTTGGGATAATGCCTTGGTATGAGTAATGCTCTTTTCTTCACTCCCAAGGACTTGGGTTTCAGGAATGTGGGGTTGCAGTGTTAGCACAGACCTGGTTTTCAACATTCTCTTCAACTGTAATCTTCTTTGAGCAATAACGCTGCTCAGATAGCCCCGGTTTAAGGTGTGTTCATCTGAACATATTTTAACATTGTTTGTTTCAAGCACTGCTGATCAGGCACTGCCAACAGAGGCACGGCCATAAAGTACACCTCGGAGTATAATTAGAAAGTTTAATAACGATACAGCAGGCCCTTCCTGTTCACGGGGGGGGGGGGGGGGGTTACGTTCTAGAAAAAACCCTTTTGGGAAAAATGTCAATTCACAAAATTCAGACCTTATTGGAAAAATAGGGTTTGGGGAACGAACTCTAAAAAATTGCGACTTTTTTGCCTAAACCAGTAAAAATGGAAAAACACTTAAAATTGTACCTACTTTTGATGATAATGATGGGCAGTGCAGGTTATTATCACTGGTGTTGGCTTAATGGTTTAGGGTGGTGGTCTTGGGATCCTTGGATCCTGAGTTCAAATCTCACTCGGCTGTTGAATTAATACCAGGTGGGGTTGACTCCCCCTGTCATCCTCCTGAGGTTGGCAAAATGAGTGCCAGCTTGCTGGTATCCTGTGTTGGAGTGGTGACCAGTCCAGGATTGTGCCCAATATCCAAGGAGACTCCTAAAGCAGCACCAACGCTCTGCACAGAGTATGGTCCCAATGGATCGATTGCAGGTTATTGAGATGATGGTGACATCCCTGTCTTAGGGTCATCAGGGTCATCAGACTTTGTGAAGGAGGTGATTTTTGTCTGCTTTGTCTCATTCTGCATGTCCTCATGGACCTCTGTATAAGGTGCCATGACAGTGTCCATGTCATGATTGAATTTCAAGCACCTCTCCATGAAGATGAGTGAAAACCTCTCAAGATGTGTGCCTCATTCTGCTTTATCCTAAGTGTTCTCTTTCATGTTCCTCAATTTTATCTTATTTTCCCATCCTCGCTTCAAAACAAACAAATCTTTTCGCTTGAAAAAAATTCACCAACTCATTCTTTATTTCTTCCTTTCTCATTACCTCCCAATTGAACCAACAATCCTCATAAATAAATTAATTTGCTTCTTCCTTTAAAAGCAATTAATAACATTTCAAAATGTTTCATTCACCTTATTTCCCGAACACCTCACATGTTCTTCTTCCTAACTATTTACTGTCACAAACACCCCATAATGTAATTACAAACCTCGCGAAAACTAAATCTTGCAATATCAAAGTAAATCACATGATAAACAAATCACGTGATGGTTCGTGCGGCACAATGTTTCAAGAGCGACTGTGATGCGAGACGGAGATGCGGGGTTGTGTATTCCTCGGCACCAGACCGCGATGGGGTGAGGGATCCATACCATGATCGACACATTTAAACACAACTCAGCCGCGATTAAGCGAAACCGTGATACGGAAATCCGCATTCAGGGCGGGCCTGCTGTGTAGCACCAACACCAAGAAGTATCCAATGCCTAAACCAGGATCCTTCCTTTTTAAACTCATCCGAAATGTGATATCGATGTCTGCACACAACATGTGAGTGCAGTTCTCGGGTACCGGGCATTTATTTGGCTCTTCAGGCCCACTTGCCTCTGTTGTGCCCTGCGGCGTCTTGTCGGTCCAAGCCTGCCGTTCCTTATCGATGGATGGATGGAGGGGAAAAAAGGAATGGATGAATGAAGGGAAGGGATGGATGGACCAAACTGATGTGTATAAGCCATGGTGAGACAGTCGAGGGTGGTGTAAGTGACTCTTTTTTTTTTTTTAAATCACAGCTGTTGTTTTTGAAAACAAAACTACAAATTGACATTCAAGACAGTGTTCGGTGATGATGTAAACGAAGTACATACACAAATGTGTGTTCCGTTATCTGAGTGAAACCTAACAAAAGTTTAAAATGAAACCTTCACCTAGGAGTGGTCATGCTGTGCACCGCTCAGATGCACCCCCCCCCCCCCCCCGTGTACTACTTCAGAGGTTATTTGGGGAGAGTTATTTTCAAAACCTCAGCTCACTGCAGATGCTGCAGGGAATTTAATGGAAAACAAAAAAACAGCATGTGGGAACTCATTCATTCATTTATTCATTCATCATTCATTCTGTACACCTCGTGTTCACTCTGTTCGATTGGAGTGTCTTGTGTTCACAACTATGGAACTTACTGTGAATCCACTTTCCATTCCTTACCTCCATTCCATCCATCCATTCAATCCATCCTCTCCATCCATCCCTTCCCCCCATCTCTGTGTTTGTTCTTACTCCCCTACCCTTCCCGATTCACTTTCCCCTCCCCACCCCCACACTCCCCCACCCCTGCCTCGCTCCCCCACTCCTCCCTCTTCACTGCCCCACCCCTTCCCGCTCTCTCCCACACCCCTTCCCGCCTTCTCTCTTCTCTCTCTCTTCCACCCCTATCCCTCTCCGATCCCTCTCTCAACTCTCTCCCCTCTTTCTCTGCCCCCCCTCCCATCCTCTCTTCGTATCCCGTTAGCGAAGCAGCGGGTGGTATTAAGGCCTAGGTCACATTTGCCACGGCGGCCGTGGGGTCTCCAAAATCTACGGCCACTAGCAATTATATGGTGGCCGCAGTATTTCCACGGTCACATAATGTAGCAGTCACATATGTTTTTATTTTTCGGGGAGCCGCACGGCGTATTTATAAATTGTGGAGACCGAAAACGTGGGGTTGCCGTATGGTCTTTGATTTGATGTCGCACGGTGACCTTAGGGCGTTCATGCGGTGGCCATAGAATTTTCAAGGCAGACGCAAGGTGCCCGCAAGGCGACCGCAGGGGGACCGCAGGGGGGTCTAAGGCGAACGTACGGCCAGACGGACGGTAACGAATGGGTAAATTTTTTTTTTTTTTTTTTACCATTTTTTTTCCCCAGCTTGTCGAATTGCTACGGCGAACGTAGAAATGAAAAAAGTTATAACTCCGCGTTATAATTCCACGGCGACCTTACGACCTGTAAAATATAGCCATACGGCGTAGGGCCACCCTGAGGCCACCTCAGAAACTCTGCGGCCACCGCACGTTTCTGTCAATTCAGAGGGCGTACGGCCGCCGTATCCTCGCCGTAGAGCAAATGTGACTTAGGCCTTACTCGTACTACAACAACATGAAAGATCAAATGAAATGATATATATCTTGAATTTCATGAAGTTGTCTTTGGTACATAAAATTTAATAATTTCTAAGGATAAGAGTCGGCATATCTGTAAATATAGGGAGTCATTATTACTTTATAGAAAAAAATTATTTACTTCACATGCCATTTTGTAAATGTGTATTGCACGAAATAATACAGAAAGTACTGAACCCAATTTACTGTCAAACAAGCTGATGTGAGATTTTTTTTGTCCACAAGCAGAGCTCACCTGTGGCTTCGCTGATGGACCAATTAGTCGTCGTGTTTGCCAAAAATTTTGTGCGAGAATGAGAAGGAAAGGAAGACAAATATACCCGTGCATAGAGTGTTTAACCCCTTCCCCCACCCCCTCCCTGTCCCCGTTCTCGCGTGCCACCCCCTCCCCCCTCCCATTCATCCTAATGTCACTTCCTGCTAGAATGTTGGCCTTTGACAGCCTCCTTCGTTTTTGGGGGGTGCAAGGGGGGATAGGAGGACAAATATACCCATGTGAAGAGTGCTTTGCCTCCCTTAGTATTGCCCAGGTAAAAAAGGGAATTGTTATTCCCTCTGTCACCACCGCCAAATGGCGCTACACGGTACACATTTGCACGGAAAATTCTTACCCCCCCCCACACCCCCGTGTGAGGCCATGGCCACATAGCCTATTTTACCCCCCAAACAAAGTTGTATTTGTACCCCGCGATTGGAGTTGAGAACTTAAAAGATGTGGCAGTGTATAAAGGACAGAGACAGAGACAGAGGTGTCTCTATTCAGGGTGAGAAATCTATATCTGACACATTTATTATTGCTACAAAAAATTAATGGACATCATATAAATGACGGGTATATATAAATGTATATAAATGACGGGTATAAATGACGTAGTGTCTACGTATTGTTTATTTTGCCTGAGGAAATGAAGTGAAGCCGGTGAAACGTCACATGAGATCGGGTCTGCTCTCGCATTTTTGCTCAAATTAGCGGAGTCGATCCAGTTTTTACTTTTGGTTGGAAGCGCTTCTTCTTTAAAAATGTGTAATCCCAACCACCCCAATCATATATATATATATATATATATATATATATATATATATATATATATATATATATATATATATATATATATATATATATATATATATGTGTGTGTGTGTGTATATGTATATACACTACCAGTCAAAAAATTTAGAACACCCCCATTTTTCGGGTTTTTACTGAAATTTTAGCAGTTTAATGTTTCAATATACTCTGAAATTAAAGCATACAACAAATAAACAATTGCAGATAAAAAAGAAATCATGGAATTGTTTTGTTGAACAAAATTTAATCTAAATTTTTGACTCATCAAAGTAGCCACCTTTTGCAGATATAACAGCCGAACATACTTCTGGCATTCTTTCCACAATGGAAATCAAATAATTTTCGGAAAGTTCTTCCCAACACTGTTGCAGAAGTTCCCACAAATGTGCTGCACTTGTGGGTTGCTTTGCTTTCATCCTTCTGTCCAGTTCATCCCAAACCAGCTCGATGGGTTTAAGTCTGGAGATTGTGCTGGCCATTCCATGATTTGAAGCCTACCATCTTGTTCTTTTCTTCTAAGGTAGTTCTGACATAGCCTAGAGGTATGTTTTGCGTCTTTATCTTGCTGTAGGATGAACCCGTAACCAAGTCGGCGTAGACCAGAGGGTATTGCATGCTGCAAAATGCTGTGGTAGCCCTTTTCATTCAGGGTGCCAGTCACTCTGTGCAAGTCACCGACTCTGGATCCAGCAAAAGAGCCCCAGATCATCACGCTTCCTCCTACATGTTTGACAGTTGGTGTCACACACTGAGGAACAATCCTTTCGCCTACTCGATGGCGTACAAAAGCCCTGCTTGATGAACCGAAGATTTCAAATTTTGATTCATCGGTCCAGAAGACCTTCTTACAGTTTTCAGTAGTCCACTGGCGGTGCTTCATGGGCCAGGAAAGCCTCTTTTTCTTATTTTGCCATCCTAGCAATGGCTTTCTTACTGCCACTCGACCTGTCAAATCTGCAGCTCGTAGTCTTATCTTCACAGTTGAAACTGAGACTTCCTTACACAGTGTTAAGCTGTGCTTGAAGATGCTGTCCTGTGAGCCACCTATCACGCAAGCTGTTGACTCTCAGAAACTTGTCTTCTGATTGAGTTGTGGCTTTGGGTCTGCCAGAACTCTTCCTATCAGTTTTTTCCAGTTTCCAAGTGCCTTTTGATAGTGTAGGAAACTGTACACACTGACACCTTGGCTTCTTTGCAATTTTTCTAAAGGAAAGACCTATACTTTTAAGGGTTAAAAATGTCTTTCTGTCTTCCTTTGTTAATGGTCTTTTTCTCGCCATTATGACAGCAATTTGCTACTTCCTGTCATGCAATATTGTCCAAATAATGCTTCAGAGAGTGTAGCAACACAGTCTGTTCCAACACTGCTTTTATACAGACAGAGGGTTTGTAACTAATCATCAAAAGTTAGGACACCTGTAGAAATTGTTTGCATCAACTTTCAAGGCTTAATTTACTTCCATTGCTGCAGAACAGCTGCAGTTGCTAACCCATTACTTTTTCCCTGAAAAGGGCCTTTTTTAACAACTCTGAAATTTACATTATTTTTCAGTTTTTGGAAACCTAACCTTTTTTTTATCTCTGGCAGTTTCCCACTTAGCTTTGTATCATTTCATGTTATTCACTGGACTTGAACTGCTTAAATTTCATTAAAATCTGGAAAAATGGGGGTGTTCTAAAACTTTTGACCAGTTGTGTGTGTGTGTGTGTGTGTGTGTGTGTGTGTGTGTGTGTGTGTGTGTGTGTGTGTGTGTATGTATATATATATGTATATATATATATGTATATATATATATATATATATATATATATATATATATATATATATATATATATATATATATATATATATATATATATATAGTTGCGGATTCGCGCCCGCCGGCGTGCGGGCGGCCACGTAACTCGAATCGCGGCACGTCGCCCACCGGACGGACAATCCCGTCGTGACCCTCTCAGACTAATGCCGGGAACTAGTCACGGGTGGGCCTTTTGGCCTCACCACGATCGTGCCAATCGGCCCCCCGCATGGGATAGGGTTGCTCGCCAAATTCGACCTACCTAAGTACCCACACGGAGGGTAGACCGGGCGATCGCACCTCGCCGCAGGTCGACTTCGGACACGGGCCACTTTAAGCGACCCGTTCCATACTATCGGGATAACCGAGCGGTGTTATCGTCAACCTCGACGGTTCGATTAATTATTGGGCGCATTTAGCCCACGACCAACCCTTTACGTGAAGTAAGATGGAGATTCAATAAAAGAAAAGACGAAGCGAAACGGGAAAAACAGTTCAACATAAAGCACATTTATTCCGCGGCAAACGGAAAGCACACATATACAATTATACACCAAAAGCAAATGTAAAAGTAGAAGAGACACAACAATTCTGCACAAAAAGCAAATGCAACAATGCAGATCTACTACCGACTACCGAGCATATGGCAACACTTATACAGTTTTACTTCACAGACGGCGCCGACAACACATATACTCAAAGCAAAAGAAAAAGGGACCACCCTCAATGATGAGGGGGGCAGATGGGCCTGGGGCCGAGACCGCGTTGAGCCTCCCCGTCTGGTGATGAGCCTCAAAATGGCGGTGGCGCCCCGACTCCGCGGGCCTCGCTGGCACTGCCTGGAATGGGGTGGGAACGGGGCCCCCTTCTCACACTATCTCAGCACGGGGGGAAACAGGAGGGGGTTGTTGATGCTCGGGGGAATGAGGATATCGCGCTGGCTTGGGTCCCGCGACGAGCGACTCCACCGCGACCTCGGTCGCGTTACCGGCCTCCCCTCTCCGCAGCTCCCCGACTCTGACACGAGCGCCCTCTCGACTGCCTTCGCCGCCGCCGCCACAACTCTCCAACTCTCCACTCTTCTCAACTCCGTCCAACTGCGATTCAGAAACTCTTTTTCTCTCCCGATTCAGAAACTCCCTCAACAACTGCCTTTTCGGCGAGCGAACGCGGCCCTTTATAGCCCCCGGGGCTTCGCTCCTTCACCTTCGATCCTTCACCTCTGGCTGGCTCCCCATTGGACAGAGGAAAAGTGGGCGTGAATGATTCTTGATCCGATTTCTTGGAAAGGCTGGTGTTTTTGCACCCGCTGCTCGGTGCGCGCCCTGTACGAGTCCAGGATCGGTGCCCACAAGCGGCGCGGGAATGGCGGTGATGCGATGGTTGCGAGAGCGAGATGTCACGGCAAGGGTCGTGGCTGTTGTTGTGAAGCGGCGTTGCGGTTGGTGGTTGTTGTGTGATGGCTGTTGAGACGTGGTTGGTGGTGGTTGTGGTGGTAGTAATGGCGGCTGGTCCAAAATAAAGATAGTAAAAGAAAAACAGCTATCTAAAAGGGTCGCAGCCCGAATGAATGACATTTATTCCCTCTAAACAACGGGTTTGGGCCTAACTACACATATACTTACAGAGATATCTCACCTACGGGACCTGAATGGTGGTTTGCGAATTTCGTCAACCACAACAATATATATATATATGTATGTATATTTCTGCAACATTCTTTTTTCAACTTATGTGACAGAATCTGACTGTCAATTTTCACTTGTCTTTTGGTTCCTATCTATTCCACATTTTATTGCCATGCACACCAAATGCCTTTGTTTATCCACGAGGATGCATATTTCTGTGAAGCTATGTCAGGATAAAATGTGAAAGATGACATTTGCACACAAGCAAATGAAGGGCCGCAATAGGAATATACAATCGCAGTTCATGTAGAACTCGAAATGATCACCTCTGCTTTCAGCTTAGTACATCTCAGAATGGTTATGCCTCTTGGAATGGAATACTTTGTGGTGCAAATGATATGTCCCTCTCTTTATTTTTTTGTTCTCAAAGGTATCGTCAATTTGGTCTGGTAGGATAGTCTTGAGGTATGTGCACTCACCTGTGAGCTGTCTCGTTTGGACTCCAATCTCAGCCCAGGTATATACTGTCAAGCTGGTGTGTCACGAGCAGGGCAGTACATCAACAAGTGCCAGCCTTCGGATGGACATTCCACTGATTGTCCTGCCTTGACAGCATTTGATATCCCGCTATGTTGTTTACGAATAGAAGGCAAAGTATCACCGGCATCCTGCCTAAAGCAAGAGAGGATTTTGAATAAGTGGGTTCACATCCAAACCATGATTACTTTCACATGGCAGTTGGCATACACCTCCCTCAAATTTTGGTTGATAAAGCTCATTGTCCAAAACACACCATCTCTCAGTGATGGCTTAGAGATGAGACAATTGCCTAAAACTTGACACAAAAGCAATTTTATGGATACAAAGTCAATGCTCATGAAAGGGCAGGAGAGTAACAAAAGCAAAAAAAACAACAAC
Source organism: Eptatretus burgeri (assembly GCF_056783735.1). NCBI lineage: Eukaryota > Metazoa > Chordata > Myxini > Myxiniformes > Myxinidae > Eptatretus > Eptatretus burgeri. The sequence continues at coordinate 30,600,139 of NC_140971.1, forward strand.
ACAAATCAAGAACGAGAGTGAAAGGCATCAATATTCAAAATAAACATGTGAACATGTTTACTGGAAAGTGGTCAGAGGTGGCAGATACTGTATAAAAGTATTCTGGGTATTAGACACTTTATGGAAACCCAGATGCCGAGTAGAGTATGTTTCCCCACTCCTTATACCACCAGGACAATTATTCAGCTAAAATTTTCACATGTATGTGAGAGTCGAACATGACATTGGCATTCGCTTAAAGTATGTTTGCTGGTGTTACCCCCATCTCCTCCCACCCCCCCCCTCCCCTAACGTGAATGAATTGTAGCATCTGCAATAAATTTCAGCAAATCAAGTGTTGTTCTAAATTTACCAAAGCACATGCAGTCATGGTATAGTTGTCATCCTGCTAAAAAGAAAAGAAAAGAGGAAAAGCCATAAAATAATCTTTACAAATATCAATATTACAGCAAAATAATGTCTCGCACTTTTGACTTCTACTGGAGATTGTCAGTTATTGTCCTTGGTTTAAAATGGAGGTAGGGGAAACAAATGAAATAAGAATTATTGATGAGGCTCAAATGTTTTTTTACAGGTTTATGGAAAAATCTGTCAATTGTCACAGGAAAAAAGTTAGAAAACCCCTTTTTTGTCATGTTATCAAATTGCTTGTTACCCCGCACACGAAGTGGAAATTGAGGTTAAGCAATTGATTCACTTTTGTTTTGTCTGTCTATAAACGTCAGTCGATGATCAAGGAATTATTTAATTTCAATTGAATTTTATATTTTGAACACGAATCGGAACACAAGCATGCAGTTTAGTAGTAATTTGGCTCTAAACTTGGCAAATTGTATGGAATCTCATTCCAAGCGCAAATGCGCACAGAGGAATAAGGTCCTTGTTTTTGTATGCCTGTCCAGCAGTCAAACAAAACTGAAAATCATTCCAAACAGGAAATTTGCTGCTTTTAGGTGTGCTATAAAGGACCTAAACAACAGGTACGAAGAACTAATTTAATGTGTTAAATATGGTGATTTAGAAGATGGTGCATCAACAGTGGTAAACTTCTGAAAAAAAATTAATTCTACAGCCTTTAAAAACCTTTATTTTATTTCATTTGATTTATATACTTGAATACTGTAGAACACAAGTCACCTTCCTGGCACTTAAAAACTCCAGCTTTGTAGTACTTGGACAAAATGTTACACCATATTACACCATCTTGACCAATCAAACTTACTGTACACACTCTCAGCGTTGGGAAATATCAAGATCAAGACAAAATTGTGGCTCGTACAAAATATAGATTTTGCTCAGAAACGCAAAGCAAGAGTTGAAAAGACCCTTCCTATGCCCCTTTTCTCTAGACTGCATGGGGTAAGGTGTTCTCTGAGCTCTCTAGTTCTTCCTGCTTTCAAAAGTGAAATTCCCCCTGTGATATGGTTTTCAAATGAGCAATGAATGAAACACTTTTCAAAATTCCTACTTCAATCGAAGAATGGCTGTGATTGTTTTTATAATGAGTGCTTTCACCTGGGCTTGCATAACACCTGTCTCCACTGTAAAACAAATAGACTGCATTTTTGCTTGGATTTCCCAAACTAATTATGAAGGCATTGAAACAATATATTGTTGTGGTTGAGGAAATTTGCAAACCACCATTCAGGTCCCGTAGGTGAGATATCTCTGTAAGTATATGTGTAGTTAGCCCCAAACCTGTTGTTTAGAGGGAATAAATGTCATTCATTCGGGCTGCGACCCTTTAAGATAGCCGTTTTTCTGTTCTATCTTTATTTTGAGCCAACCACGTCTCAACCGCCATCACACAACAACCACCAACCGCAACGCCGCTTCACAACAACAACAACGCCAACAGCCACGACCTTTACCTTCACAACTCGCTCTCGCAATCATCGCATCACCACCATTCCAAGCGTCACCGTGGCCAGGGACCACCACAATAAACCCTCCACCACCTTCACCTCTCCTCCTCCCGCCGCCATTCCCACACCGCTTGTGGGCACCAATCCTGGACTCGTACAGGGCGCGCGCCGAGCAGCGGGTGCAAAAAGCGGCCTTTCCGGGGAAGTCGGATCAGGAATGATTCACGCCCACTTCTGTTCCGTCCTGTCAGCGAGCGCGGGGCGATTTGGCCCCGCCTCCAGGCGCGTCGGAGTAGAATCGATATATGCAGATTCAAGGATCAGGAATGATTCATGCCCACTTTTCCTCCGTCCAATGGGCGAGCGTGGCTCCGCCCCCGAGCCGATCCTGATCCAAAAATCTGCATATGGTTTCTCCTGTCGCACTATAAATCGCCGAGCGTGGAGCGAATTGGGTCGAGTTGAGAGTTTCTGTTTCGGGCTCGGGCGAATAGGAGAGGTGTGGCAGCGGCAGCGGCAGCGGCAGAGAGAAGAGTTTCTGTTTCGGGCTCGGGCGCGTTGTGGCGGCGGCGAAGCGTGGCAGCAGCAGCAGTCAAGACGGGGTTTGGAGTCTGTCGGGGAGCTGCGGAGAGGGGAGGCCGGGAACGCGATCGAGGTCACAGTGGAGTCGCTCGTTGCGGGACCCAAGCAAGCCAGATATCCTCTTTCCCCAGAGCATCAACAACCCCCCCTGTTTCCCCCCGGGCTGAGATAGTGCGAGAAGGGGGCCCCGTTCCCACCCCATTCCAGGCAGTGCCAGCGAGGCCCGCGGAGGAGCGCGGAGTCGGGGCGCCGCTGCCATTTTGCGGCTCATCACCAGACGGGTAGGCTCGACGCGGTCTCGGCCCCAGGCCCATCTGCCCCCTTGTAGTTGAGGGTGGCCCCTTTTTCTTTTGCTTTGAGTATATGTGTTGTCGGCGCCGTCTGTAAAGTAAAACTGTGTAAGTGTTGCCGTGTGCTCGCGTAGTCGGTAGTAGATCTGAATTGTTTCTTTTGTTACATTTGCTTTTGGTACATAATTGTTGTGTTTCTTTTACATTTGCTTTTGGTGCATAATTGTTGTAATTGTATATGTGTGCTTTCCATTTGCCACGGAATAAATGTGCCTTATGTTGAACTGTCTTTCCCGTTTCGCTTCGTCTTTTCTTGAATTGAATCTCCATCTTACTTCACGTAAAGGGTTGGTCGTGGGCTAAATACGCCCGATAATTAATCGGAACCGTCGAGGTTGACGATAACACCGCTCGGTTATCCCGATAGTACGGAACGGGTCGCTTAAAGTGGCCCGTGTAGGAAGTCGACCTGCGGCGAGGTGCGATCGCCCGGTCTACCCTCCGTGTGGGTACTTAGGTAGGTCGAATTTGGCGAACAACCCTATCCCACGCGGGGGGCCGATTGGCACGATCGTGGTGAGGCCGAAAGGCCTACCCGTGACTAGTTCCCGGCGTTAGTCCGAGAGGGTCACGACGGAATTGTCTGTCCGGTGGGCGACGTGCTGCGATTCGAGTTACGTGGCCGCTCGCACGCCGGCGGGCGCGAATTCGCAACAATATTATTGAAAGTTTCAATATATTTTTGAATCCCAGTTCAACAGCTGAAAACAGGAATGAAATTCTCGATAAGTTGACTATATGGGGCATTCAAAATGTAGGCACTTCGAGGTATGCGCACTTGCCTTTGAGCTGTCTAGCCTGGGTTTGAATCTCGACCCAGCTGTAAACTACCACTGGTGTTTCTCATGCTGGCAATGCATCAATCAATCAATGAGTGAGCCACACATCTGTATGACATTACAGCAGAGGACTCCTCTGCCAGCACTGCCTTTTGGTGGACTGTAAATATGTTCGTGAAGATTTGGCGAGTTATCATTGGCACCCTGAACAAAAAATCATGTTACCTTCAGTCGAATGTCAAGTCTGACCCACTTATTCGTCAGTCTTGTGCGAAAATCGTTCTTTGATGACCCCATAAAAGGCGGGATTAATTGGAGCTGTTAAATAAGTAGTTGTCAACAAAGAACACTAATAATTTTTTTATATTGTACATAGGTGTATATAATTAGTAAAGAAATATAATATGTTTTTCCGAGTTGTATTTACTTGTGTATTGATTAAGAGAATAATAAAATGGTGTTTCATTTACTATTGTGAGTATCTCATTGGGATAACTCTCTGAACACCCAACATACCAGGTTGCAACAGGTATAGCATGATTTGATGCATGCCAAAATCTAGTGGTATTGTCTGCAACTGTTATTCATCTTTATTTGATTTTCAAATCTACTACATCGACAATGAAATATAGTGCTTATGTGCCTTGATTTTTTTTTTAACAATTCTATTGTTCCACTTGAAAGTTATATTTGTGATGTGATGAGTATATTCCTGAAATTAAATTTTTAAAACCTATTTTTAAATCTGAGCAAACTAATAAGTTTCACAGCACAGTGCGAATGGAAATTGCGATAACGATTTCGTCAAAACTTTAGAATGACAGATTTTAAAGAATATGCATTATTACATTTCAAGAAATGAGTTTTTACACTGCAATCTTAGTAGATTGAAATCCAACTCACTGTGTGCCCATTTTTATTTGATTATCCTGCTCATTGGCACTATTAACTATTTTATGACAAACTATTTTATGATGGTTTAAGCTTGCTGTACTACCTGCTGGTAATAAATAAATAAATATATATATAAATAAGAAGTTATTTTGAAGCACTTGAGATATTTTGCATATTGTTTTCATGAAATTCTGTTGCATGCCATGTTTTGATTCTAACTTATAATGCATGGATGCCTGATTGTGCAGAAGCTGGAAGCACAGCTGTTAAGAACTCAGCCAGTTTTATCATGACTTGATTTATTGTAAGACTTGAGTGGAATTTAGCCCCGAAAAAATATCCATTCGCTGGAGCCAAGCATCTCTTTACAAGGAGAGATATGGGAAGGAATTTTGAAAATTTATGAGACATGCACTCTGACAGTATGAGAAATATTCTGCACTTTATGCTAAATTTTATCATACTCTGCTGGAATAAAAACTAATTTATGCCAGCGTGTGACCTGCGGTCTAAGTAAGCTATATAATATACCATAAAACTTCATGCAGACAACGACCAAGACAGTAAATTTTTCCAATTTAGCCTGTAAGTTAAATTAGCACCAGTAATCATTATGCAAGTACATCAGTATCATATATCACAGCTATCACTCACGACTTCCACATTGGGCCAGAGTCCAAAGATTTCCCTGGGGACTGCGGTAAATCCTGAAGTGAAAGGTTCTATGGAAGATTTGTTAGAAGGGCCATTCTAAGGGTAGGACGACCGAGACCGTTTCCCGACCGCAAAGCTGATGTGAAGGCCTGGAGGCAGTTTGGGGAGCAGATGGATTAATTCAGGAGCAAGGCATGGCCGATAGAGAGTGTTAGGCCGTGGGACATATGACATACGAGGGCCATAGGGGGCACTCGAGGAGGGGCCTACTTACTGGAGAAGTCTTCACAGGGAATGTGTCCTCGGTGCCCGTGAGAATTCTGCTTCACCGAGAGGCACTAACTGTCGTAGTGGAAACATGCCCGAGCCTGCATGACATAAAATTGTATTTCTTTTTTGGAGTACATTTCAGTTTGGAATTGATTGTACAATTTGATTAAATGCTTCTGCGACTATACAAATCTCAAAATAAAAAAGAAGACTGCTAAAATCTCAGGCCCCCTGTTCTCAAACTTGTCAAACTTCAACTTTAAATGTCAATTATTAGCTTATAACAGAATATGGTTCAACATTTTTATGTTATCTCTCAATTAATTGAGAGCAGTGAGAGTTTGGAACCGCAGAATGGTGGAGAGGAAAATGTAGATGTGTATGAGGAGGAGTGGCTTTCGTATTTGTGATTATGTTAATACTATCACTTTCCTTGTACATACTTTGTGGATGTGTGTGTGAGTCAGTTTATAATTAATGTACAGTAGATGCCACAAGTCCCACAGATCCACTTTCCCCGCATGGGTTTTGTTTGGTCGTCAAAGACTTGCTTCAGCCCACCCATTTAAGAGCAGATCGGATGACACTAGATTGAGTTGGGCAGTTGGAGACAGACGAGTTGAAGAATTGGTGAGCAAGGCGAGGAGACAAGTTAGGGAGTTAGTTGGCCATAGATTAGCCAGAACTTTGTGGCTGCTGCACCAGTTGCAGTGGAGTTGGGAGCCTAGGCAGTTGGAGACTGGCAGAGATCCTCACTGTGTCCCAAACCAGTGGTACTATTTGTGGTCTTTGCATGCAATGCACATACCTGAGGCCGCTCCAAGAGCTCTCCGACACGACACACGAGTTAGCCAGAATGCATGAGGCTGCACCATATTTTACACCCATGGGTTGTTCCATCATTTATTCTCTTCCTCCCCAACCCCTACCTCACGATTTTGAGTTCTCTCTTTACTCCCCTTTTTTGACAAAGCTTTCCCTCTGTATGTTCACATTTTATGTTCGTACTGAATCAAGTTTTTAATGGCTTTGTATGAGTGTTTAAAAATATATATTCTCATGACTATTTTAATATCAATCAATTATTGGGGAGTCTGTGAGTTTGCCTTCATGTTCTGTCGTCTTGGAGGGAAAGTCAGCAAGGCAGTGTAGTAAACCGTTTGTTAGCACGCAAACGTGGAGGCCACAACCATACATTTACACCCATGGTCAACAATACCCCGCTCTCCCCATTCATCTATTCCTCCCCCACCACCGCCTTCCCCCATCCCTTACTTAGAGGAAGTGCACAATTTTAAAGCTGAGACAAAAGTCCAAGCATATATTATTCATTTGTAATAACACAATCAAGTACCAGGAAATTTGGGAACTTTATTTTACAAACTTTTTTACATATTTACAAAAAATATAGGGAAAACACTTCAAATTTATGTATAATTAAGAATCCCACATGCATAGTCTGTAAATGTTATAACTTTACCAATTAATAAAACGAACAAAGTTAACAAAACTCCCCCACCTCTTTCCCCTTCCTCTACCAGTAATGACCTTCACACGATTTATCTGTTGAAATGATTTCTCCAAATCTCAAAAAATACTCCAAATTGTAACTTGAAGTGATTTCTTTCTTTTTCCAAAGTGAAAGTTCAAAATTAAGATGCAGCTTGGCAATGCAGGCTTTACCATTGCAACCCCGACTCTCCCTGTCAAAGGATAACTGGCACGTAAACTCAGCAATTCACACTGAAATGGCAAAACTCGGAGGGAAATGGTGAGTGGTGATGGAGTCAGGCCAATAAAGATGAATGGAACATTGCATGACCATTGTTGATGTATGAAATGTGTGATTATAAATGCATGTAGATGTTAAGATTCGATGAAGTTAATAGTAAGAGTATAATTAGTGCATCGAATATTTGCAAATTCACTGGTTAAATGAATAGGGTAGAGCAAAAAATAATTACATTGACACCCCCCCCTCCACAACCGTGTTTGAATAATAAATAGATGGTCCATCATTGCATATCCCACAAAAATTTAGTACTTTCTACGTGGGTTAGTTAGCAGGTTGAAATTTTACATATTGATGTAACTCAAAGCCATGATTCCAGAAAAAAAATCACAAAACTGTCCATAAATATCTGTAATGGTAAGTCTGCCGGTGGAGCTTCGCTCCCGTTCACAGAACGTCACTTGACCAAGGCCAATGTCTGTCTGCCTGCAGTGGATCACCGACCCAAAAGTTTATCATCGGGTTGGGAATTGAACCAAGACCAGACAGCTCAATGGCAGAATCTCTATCACTCGAGCAGCCTATTCCACAATCGTTGCTGATCTAAATTCATTCAACGTCTCTAAAAGGAAAGATCTTACCTTAAAAGAATATGCATGGATATATGAGGAACTTTGGCGAAGGAGCATGCCAATCGTGCCTGCGCTACACCAACACCAGATGCCTTAACCCATCAACATACAAGCTCCTTACTAGTCCTGCCAATATCCTTGTACCCTTCTCTCACCAATGCATTTAGGCACCTATATAATTCCAATTTAAGCCGAGCTACTCTTTATGTTGCCACAATATTTCTAGTGAGACCATTCCTCTTATCTTATCTTAACTCTCCTCTTTTTTTTTACTCTCAGACTATCGCTCCTGGTCCCCCTTACTACTATCTTAACTCTCCTCTTTTTTTTTTAACTCTCAGACTATCGCTCCTGGTCCGATCGCTGTCTATTTTGCTGAAAACCCCTTCTGCACTTAAATTGTCTGCACCCTTCATTAACCTAAACATCTCAATCGAATTCTCTTGTCATCACCTCCTTTCTAATGTATAAAGTCCAGTCTCCTTCAGCCACTCCTCATAGCTGAGTCTAGTTTGAGCTGGAATCACTCTAGTAACCCGACACTGAACCCTCTCCATGGTAGCTATGCCCTTCTAATACATTTGGACCCTGCTGTACAGTATTATCAAATATTGACAGCTCTTTCTAACCACTCACTCACTGACTCACCCATGTAAATGTTTCGTACTTTCTCTGAGGACGATAAAGCTGAATTTTTTTGCATTTTGCATTCTGCATTCTGATATAACCTGAAGCCCCGATTCCAGAAAGAAAAAAAATTCCATAAATGACTGTCTGAAAATATCTGTGAACAAAAATTTGGCAGTGTAGGGGTGGAGCTTGGATATTCTGTTTGCTGCTGTTGTCGATGCCCCAATGGCTGTTGATGCACGAAGGGCATGAGTATGTCTCAAATTTCCTCTCAGTGTGATACGGTGCATCACTTCCTCAGCCGGGAGAGGAGCACGTGCTGCTCACCCATTGTTCATTTAATTGATTTATTTTTCTGATGACACTGCATGGATGCCCCACTAGCACATAGTATTATGAAAAGGACTCGGGGGTTAATTAGGTAGTTATTTCATAATTGGTGTTTGCAATACCTGTTTTGTAGCACCCTGTTTCGTAACTGCTAGGGTTAGAGAGCTTCGTGTCACTCCAGACGCCACGTCTGTCTCCTTCACATTTATCCCACTGTATTTAATGTTTCTTAATCCTTCTCCGTTTTACTTTCTTACCTCCCATGTGATTGGAAAGCCAAGATAGCATGACTGCATGTGCAATCTCTGCGGGAGGTGTTGGAAATACCACAACCACGTGTACCATCTTTGGCGTGCTGTGGAGACATGGCAAACACGTGTGTGATATTCAACAAGGGACGGGCCCAGTAGCAGATGACGTCGGGGCCACATGTATAAAAAGCTGGCACAGAAGCACTGAGGACATAGAGTGTGACCCAGATCGCAGGTCCAGTGGGGTTCCAGAGAAGAATTCCAGACTGGAAAGATAATTGGTGGAGAGTTGAGCATTGAACAGCCTGGGTCTACCATGAGATTTGACTTGAGAGGCCCAGGACCAAGCTGCAGGACATTGCAACAGAATGGTGGAGCTATCCAGATGCTGCAGGGATGCCGCAAGACTGCAGATATACGTTTTGTAAGTTCGTGTTCAGGACGATACACTCACAGTCTACAATATGTGGGAGGAAGCATGTCTCACTGTGATGCTAGCCAACAGTTTTTCTGCAAGATTAGGCCTCATTCCCCCTCCTTCCTTTATTGCATCTTCTTTCTTTGTTTCTTCGGTTGTCTTGCCTTTCTTTGGAGATTGTGAGGAATGCATAAGATTTAGATAAAGAAGACGTCATTCCGTAATTGTTTAGATGAGCTCGGAAAGTAGGGCACTTGGCAAGTTGTTTAAGCATTCAAGTAAGCAGTCCAATGAAATGGTTGATAAGGTTTGGCTGGCTTGGCAAGCCATAACAAGCTAATTGGTAATGGCACATAGACAGAGCAGACTTACCCCTCATACGTATTCCCCTTATACAGAGTTACTTAAATAATAGACAGGCGCCATCATTCATTCCGGGAAGAATGAGATGAGAATAAATGAGGAGAAAGAATACAGAGTGGACGCAACCACACAGGGTTGCATCAGGCCAATTATTGTGAGGGGGTAGATGGGGTTACTGGGATGAGGGGTTGGGTGGTGGAGTGTCGGTGATGTTTCAGAAGTGTGTGGTGTGAGTGCATAGGGAGCTGCGAGACACCCCAGGGATTGCTCATGGGCCGTTTGTCTCTGACCTCGGCACGACTCACTCCTGCACCTCACATACCAGCACAGCTGGGTCCAGCACGACCTGTACTCCAGCAGCTAATCTCCCGAACAGGCAGTCTGAGACATACTCATGCCCCTGGTGCATCAACAGCCCTCAGGGCATCGACAACAGCAGCGAACAGAGCCGAGTCCTGGCCTTTTATAAGTTGCGGATGTGGATTAGAGGATGCAAACGTCACATGAGCATCTTCCTCATTGATGTGCATCCAACGGGGGTGGGTGCAGTGACCGGTTGTGGAAAATCCCTGCGTCTTGATGTTCAGATGGTGCCGTGAGCCCCTACCCCACCCCTGGGGCGCCCAGCAGTGAGGAAACACCCCTGCTCCCTCCCTGTGCGCAAACGTTTATTTGTACTGTGCATGTGTTTGAGAAGTGTTGTCCCACATGACAAATGTAGGGGTGCAAGGAAGGAAGAATGTGGGAAGGTAATTCAGTCTCGGTCTGGAGCATTGTCTGTGGTTCGGAATGGATGAACATATGGTAGGTTGTGAATAATCATAAAAAACTATGATTTTTCCAATAATTCTTGAGAACCAGGCCACATTTTCATTTGGCTTTTATTCGGGTAGAAGCAAGTCTTGCTCAAAATAGCACCAACATTGAGACAGTAGGGAGCTGATGGGGTTTGGAATCGTTACACAATGAAAAGGCAAAACATGTGCATCATGAAGGTCTGATTCCTCATCCTCATCTGCTGCTGAGCAAAGCAGAATTATTTGGTTTCCTTCATTTGTTCAATGTCCATATCCCTTTTTCATTGGCAGTCGTGCTGTATTGAAGAAGGCTTATATTGAATGTAAAGGCATTAAACAAAATTGTCACCTAAGCCCATTTTTGGCAGGAAATGAGATGGTTCCATTTGTTTGATATTATGAACAATCCACCACAAAATTAGCAGTGTACATATTTATTTTAGGTTTCCTTGTCATTATGTTTTCAATAAAACCAGAGTGGGCTGCTTTTTAATAAGCGGTCAAATTTCCTCAAAACAAACAGTGTAGGCTTTATTGCTGTGTGTTGGATCTATTTGGAGGGTATTAGATGATTTAATGTTCATATTGGAGTGGTTTTTCTCGTTATCTGCAAAGTAAGTGATAAAAAAAATTGTCACCTTTATTTTAGAATGATCGACGACAAAGAGCCGGTAATGATTTGGATGTTTAAGCCTGGTTTAATAGTACAAGCTGTACGTAATTATGTGCGATAGTAGATCTCTCATGCTGCTCATTTGTCGTTTAACACCTCTTGTGAAACTCAATTTGAAATCCATTCCACAAATCCACTTTGTGGAGTATTTCCATCCATTGAAAACCACCAATTATGAAAAGCTTTTCAAATTAATTTGCAAATAAACAATATTCATCATAATTATGATTACATTCATGTTACAAAAGGATTACAAAAAAGAAACAAATCATTTACTGCAGAGTGGATCTGGGAGAGAGAGAGAGAGCCCAAAATTATGTTTTATGTCAGTGGCAAGACCAATGGAGTGACATCTTCATTCTTCTTTCCCTCCTCGTCTTCCCCTTCCTTCTCCTCTCTGCCTTTTACGACCAACAACTTTGTTTCTTAAAACATTTGCTCAATGTATTTTATTATCTTTAGACTGGGATGTGGCTGACACAATAGCGTAAAGTTTAATAAAATCTTTGTTTTATGAATCACTCTGGTTTCAATTCCAAACGGTATGAAAAGGTCCATAATATACTAATTGTTGCCCTCGTACTTTTCAGGCAAGCCATTGCATAATTTAGGATGCCATCCTTTTTGAAAGTTCAGTGAGCCTGCTTTACAAGTCGACTAAAAATCACACAATGCTTTTCAAAAAGAGTAGACCACTGTGTCCCAGTACCATGGCAAAACTCTAATTCCTTGTATTATTAGCTATGCCTGCATGAGAGATGGGCACCATTGGGTTACAAAGTCCACAATAACTTAATGATTGCTACTTCCTGTGTTGCCACCTTAACCTTTGTTACAGTTATGGGATTAACAGAGACTGGTGTTAATATTTCGGTTGATGTTTTGGTGTTCAACAGATTGCTTGTTGGGTTTTGCTGTCTTGTGAAGAGGATGCTGGTTGGTTACGTCATGCAACTACGAGCATAAAAGTTCCCGAAAAATCAAATCAACCATCTCTGACTTCTGCACTGGTGAATGCATTTTTATTTTTATTTTTGGTCTGACAAATGTCTGTAACAACCACAACCTTATTCCACCATCAAGCAGAATGCAATGCTATTTCAGTAACTGTGTGGAATAGAGTGCAATGTAGCGATCAAATTGACTTTTTCCTGATTCAAGATGACAAATTCCTGGATTTGTTGTCCAGTGAAGTGTTCAGTAAATACTGATATCATGACCCACAAAAAGTACCTAATTTTCTGCCTAGTTTGTTAAACATGCAAACGTAATAGGAATGAGGAAATGATGATCTCAAAAACTCTTGAGGTCACGGATGTCTTGTCGAGCCCTCGTAAAAAATGTAATTTGATATCCTTGAGATTATGCTATCAGCCATGCTCCAGTGGATAATAGGACATGGTATATTATCTTTAGGTTCAGGCAATCATTCTACCATTCCTCTGCTGCCTCCCACTCCAAACGCATCCATCTTTTCGCATCCTGGTGCAGCCTTGAGTGATAGTCGAGCACTTTTCTTCTTTTCACAGTCACTCTGCAGAAAATAAGCAACTGTCTGAATCTTTTCTATCATAGAAATGTGTTGGGAGTCTCTCTGTGACGAGTGTGATGCTGTAGGGATTACTATAATTTGACTGAGAGAGCTCAATTCCAACCCTCTGTGGAAGAAGAGTTTTTAAAACCTTAAAAAAGAAAGGATTCCAAAAGAGAGTTGCAATTGATGTGACATGCTCAGCATAAACAGTTGAAGCAAGAGCTCAAAGTTTTCCAACTTCACTTCCATGCACCGAACGTGCCATCTTCCTCTAAGCAGGAGAATAGCTGCAGGTGTCAGACATTTTTCTCGTCGTGACCTTTTCCTCCCTCTGCACATCAGGTGTAAAAACCTCAGGCGACACGAGAAACATCAAAGCTCATGATATGACGAGCAATGGGATGCTTTAGTTGTTTATCACTCCTGCTGGACAAGCTGGGAGAAGCTTCAGACAGTCATTTCCCAAGAGAAGCAAAGCTTACCGAAAGTGTTTTGCTCACCATCATCTAAAATCTGATTTTATGGGCAAAAATGAGGAAAAATAAAATGGTAGACAGTCAGGAAAAATATGAACAAACTGTTAATAGGCATTTTTGTATACCTAGCAGAAATGCAAATTATTTATTTAAAGGGTCATTTAATCCAACAACATCACTATATACACCTATCTCCATGGGTAAATTTGACTATAAATGTCTAAAATCATGCAATGCACTTTTGAAACACCTAGTTTTCTCAAAATTCTCAAGACACAGACACATCCCACCCCCCTTGCCTGTTTATCCCTCTTGTCTTGATCAAGGTGTGTAATGCATGCAATACTGGTCTGAATATTTCCCTTTTCAAAATAAAACATGACGTTTGCATGAACGATGTACCCTCCCTTGCTGTCTGACCTAATTTAACACAAAAACCTCGATTGGCTGTTTTACAAATACACTACCGATCAAAAGTTTTAGAACACCCCCATTTTTCCAGTTTTTACTGAAATTTAAGCAATTTAATGTTTCAATGTACTCTGAAATTAAAGCATAGAACAAATAAACAATTGCAGAGAAAAATAAGTCATGAAATCGTTTTGTTGAACAAAATTTAATCTAAATTTTTGACTCGTCAAAGGAGCCACCTTTTGCAGATAGAACAGCAGAACATACTCGTGGCATTCTTTCTCCGATGGAAATCAAATATTGTTCGGAAAGTTCTTCCCAACACTGCTGCAGAAGTTCACACAGATGTGTTGTACTTGTAAGTTGCTTTGCTTTCACCCTTCTGTCCAGTTCATCCCAAACCAGCTTGATGTGCTTTAAGTCTGGAGACTGTGTTGGCCATTCCATGATTTGAAGCCTTCCGTCTTGTTCTTTTCTTCTAAGATAGTTCTGACATAGCCCTGAGGTATGTTTTGGGCCGTTAACTTGCTGTAGGATGAACCCCTGACCAACTAGGCGTAGACCAGAGGGTATTGCATGATGCTGCAAAATGCTGTGGTAGCCCTTTTGGTTCAGGGTGCCAGTCACTCTGTGCAAGTCACCGACTCTGGATCCAGAAAAAGAACCCCAGATCATCATGCTTCCTCCTCCATGTTTGACAGTTGGTTTCACACACTGAGGAACCATCCTTTCGCCTACTCGACGGCATACAAAAACCCTGCGTGATCAACCGAAGATTTCAAATTTTGATTCATCGGTCCTAAAACCTTCTTCCAGTTTTCAGTAGTCCACTGATGGTGCTCCATGGCCCAGGCAAGCCTCTTTTTCTTATTTTGCCATCTTAGCAATGGCTTTCTTACTGCCACTCGACCTGTTAAACCTGCAGCTCGAAGTCTTCTCTTCACAGTTGAAACTGAGACTTCCTTACTTCGACCAGTGTTTAGCTGTGCTTGAAGCTGCTGTCCCGTGAGCCGCCTATCACGCAAACTTTGACTCTCAGAAACTTGTCTTCTGATTGTGTTGTGGCTTTGGGTCTGCCAGACCTCTTCCTGTCAGAGTTTCCTCCTGTTTCCAAGTGCCTTTTGATGGCGTTGGAAACTGTACTCACTGTTTAACCGCTGTGTTTTAACTGCTGGTGCGTGCCGACTATTTTTGGTCAAATCTCTGGTAATTACCTTCCAGTCTATCTCGGTTTGAGCAATGCGAGACCAATAGAAGGAAAGGGCAAACACGGACAGGTTGGAAATCGACAAATGAATTATTCATAATAAAATTAATAAATGGAAAGATCTTTGTATTTTCTGAGGTAAATAAAGAATGAATTTCAAAGCAAAATCAATCAAAATGCCAGGAAAGAGACAAAGAGCAGATGCTTATCGGGGGTTGACTTACAGCTAAATACAGACATGGGTACCCAACAGATCATTCAGTGGGGGGGGGAGGGGGAAGAATCGTCTCGCTCACCAGAAACTAGTCGTCCGTGAAGTGAAAACATCCTGAAATGTGTGCGTGCGTGTCACGTCCGTCACCGCCACCCAGCCTTGCCGTGCACACTCTCACGAACAGCCTTTAACGCCAGTTGACGCTGGAGGGCACCGAGGTCGTCTGTCGCGGGTTTAGACCCTGGTGTTGTTGGTGACTGACCTGTGCCTCACTTGTTGGTGGCGCTTCTCACACCCGCACACGCACCACACGCTCGCTTCCTTCTCCTCTTTTGCGTACTTACACCCGCTTCTCGCTTCTCAAGCTTACTGCTCGTTCTCTTCTCCCTCCCTGGCTTTCTTTCGCCCCACTTTCTTTTGCCCTGCTTTCTTTCACCTCCGCTTTTCTATCGCCCTAGAACAGACCTCCATTCGTTTAATATCTGCGGGCCGTCTAGGCGGAACAGTGTCCGCCCCAAGCAAACCCAACCTCACTTGCGCACGGTTACCACGACGACCCATGTGCTCTCAAAAAAGCGGGCGTCGCAGCTCGCAAAAGAATGTTGCTGAGATAAAATGAGGGCGGGCTTCAGAGTTCGTGAAAGAAATGTGTGTGAACGTGTCTGTCGTAAAGAAAAAAAGCTTCCCAGAGAGGGAATCTATTCTTTGCCCCTCAACGCATCACATTTAAGATCCCATTAGACATGGTGATGGGGTTAATCTGAACATGCATTTAAGGAAATAACTGTCTGAGGACCTGGATGTGTGGATGCATTCATCAGACCGGATTTTGAAATCCGTAACAATACCTAACCAATGATGACCACATTCATCATTTATACATCAGACACCTCCTGACTGTTATGGTGAGCATAGCCATGGATTATGCCACACACGGTAAAACCGCATAATCTGCAAAGAGCAATCATCTGTCTGCCACCCACATGATTGTTCCCGTTAATGTAAACCATTCAACCAGAACGTATGTGATGTGATCGGCAGGTAAATCGAAACATGTGTAGTGTGACGAGTATGACTTTGTCCAATGGAGATCAGGGGAGTGCTCATCACACTCCACATGTTTTGATTTATCGCTGTCCTGAAGACCTGGAGGGAATAATGAGATTGAAGAGGATATGGAAGTTTGTTCCACAGGTGGGGAAAAAGGAGGAAAAAATGAGGTGAGGTGAGCAGTGATCCTGGATTTTCATAGTTTCACCAGAAGAGGGTTGATGGTGGACTATGTGTGCCCTGGAGTCCCTGCATTTGAGAGTTGTGACATGGAATGTCCTGGAAATTTCTGGTCATGTGGGTTATGGGTGCCATTTTGTTTCCATTGACCTCAAACTACAATATTCATGGCTTGCATTGTTTGTACATCAGAGCGATCTAACAATGCTGGATACTTCTCGAGAATCATACATATATATTGTTATGTTTGTGGGGAAGATGGAGGAACTTCATAGTAAAGGTTGGATTGTACAGGGCAGCATCGTCCGTGGACAAGCAGGAGACATCTCAGTTAAATTAAGTAGAGAAAACTGTCAGCTTAAAGTTGTTACATGTCACCACATGGGGGGTGGCGCTGTGTTAACTAGGTGGGGTTTAAGGTTAATTGCTCCCTGTATGTGATTTCCCCTGTGACCTTTTCCTATGTTTTTGCATTTACAAAACCAGAAATACAAGAACTACGTTTTCAACAACAGAGCCGAACGTTCCGGAGCAAGTGAAAACCCTGCGTTCTCGGCTTAAAACAGGGAAGTCACGTCCCCGAGGCTGATGATTGGTCAGTGTGATGTTGGAAATAAGAGGGCATGATCAGAGAGCAGAGAGTTGGTGAGGAACGCGATTGAGGCAGAGGGTCTCGTTTTTGCTCTCCTCTCAGCATGATGAAATAGCAGCGTGATTCTCATTGTTGGTGCTGGTGTGAATTCGTTCACATACTGAAACAAGATGCTCGTCGTTGACTGTCCGGCTGGGTCATGAAGTTTGTACGTTTCTGAGGAGAAAGGGCGGAGAGACGAGGGCAGATAGTTGTGCGAGGCACACAATTGAGACGGAGGGTCTTGATGGCTGGCTTCTCCTCGACACATGACGAAGAAGGCGACACGATTTTCGTGTTTGTGCTGTGCGAATTTGCTGACGTACTGGAGCAAGACGCTGGCCATTATGTGCTAATATATTAGGTGAGAGGTGATTCACTATTCCCTCCAACCACAGGTGAGAGATGTGGCTGATTCTTTCTTTCTTTATAAATATATATATATAAACATATATATATATATATATATATATAGATATATATATATATATAAACATATATATGTGTGTGTGTGTGTAAAGATAAATATATAAATATATATATATATATATATATATATATATATATATATATATATATATATATGTGTGTGTGTGTAAAGATAAATATATATACATATATGTAAAGATATATATATGTAAAGATATATATATATACATATATATATATATATATATATATATATATATATATATATATATATATATGTGTGTGTATATGTCGAGTTATATAATCAACAGCGGCTCGAGGAGTGTGGGAGGGGTCAATTTTTTATATAATCCTAGCCATCTGGGTTTAGTTGATTAGGTGAGAACTGATTCCCTCCATTCACAGGTGAGAGATGTGTGTGGGTCTTTCTTCATTTATATATTGGTTGCTTTTGACGTTTGCATGTGGTACATAGTGTAGTCGATAGTAGAAAAATCGTGAAAATTATGATACAAGCATCAAATTTGGCATTTCTGTTCTGCAGGGCTTTCTGATCAAATCTGCCCGATTGGCCATTTGAAAATCCAAATTTTGAAAAATTTGAGAAAAAAACAAAAACTTCAAAACCATTTGAAGTCACAGCTGGCTGAAATTCCTGAAGCACAAGTGAACATCCCAGACAGAGAAACAAGGGGAGATGCAGTCATCATTGATGGCTCCGCACTTATCAATGCCCTACCTCTATGCACTTCAAAGATATTTGATGACTATGCTAAAGAAGACATCATCCCAAAGGTGGAATCCTATGGTGCCAGGTACGAGAGGGTGGACGTAGTGTTTTATGTGTACAAGAAGTCAAGTCTGAAGTCCGAGGCAAGGTCGAAAAGGGGGCAAGGAATCAGAAGAAGAGTGACAGGAACCAGTAAGAACCCAAGTAACTGGAGAAGCTTTCATCGAGATGACAGCAACAAGACTGAGCTGTTTCACTTCCTTGCAGAAAAGATGTGTGAAGCACAGATGACAAGCACAGTCATTGTCACAATAGGAGAAGATGCCATTAGCAACACAAGGAAGTCACTGGATGCTGTGTCTCCATGTTGTCATGAAGAAGCTGACACTCGAATATTTGTACACGCCAGGGATGCAACGACGGATGGTAGGAAGTCCATTATCATTAAGGCTAATGACACGGACGTACTAGTCATAGCAATATCTGTACTGCCATCCTTACAGGAACTAGGTCTTGTGAACATGTGGATTGCCTTTGGCCAAGGAGCCAAGGCATGATGGATTCCAGTCCATGAGGTAGTTTCTGCAATAGGGCCTGAGAAAGCATGAGGGATCCCATACTTCCATGCGTTCACTGGATGTGACGTCGTGTCTGCCTTCCGCGTTAAAGGGAAGAAAACTGCATGGCAGATTTGGAACGTCTTTGATGATGTTTCTGAAACATTCACCAATCTCAGCCAGCATCCAACATTGATTTGTGATCTTGGTTTTTTTGAAGTTTTTTTTTTTTCTTCAAATTTTTCAGAATTTTGATTTTCAAATGGCCAATCAGGCAGATTTGATTAGAATCCTCTGGAGAACAAATGTGCCAAATTTGATGCTTGTATCATCATTTGCACGATTCCTCTCAAAAATTGCTGTTATCTGCCCCACTAACATACTTGGGAGCCTCACTGGTATGCATTGCTGTCTGCGCTATCACTGATGATTCACCATTCAGCATTGAAACCGATCCGGTAGCTGAGGGGGTGCATGGCATTGGGATTCTCACGTGTGTACTGTGTGTGAACGTCCTCATAGTTGTTGAGGAACTCTGGGAGGGGTTTGAAACAGCATATCGCGCACCTTGTGTAGGTCTTCTTGGGTTGGTTACTTTTTGCAGGTTCTTCGGTGGGAGGAGTGTGGGAGGGGTCAAAAATAATAATGATTATATATATATATATATATATATATATATATATATATATATATATATATATATATATATATGTATGTATGTATATACTTTCAGACCCCGCATATTTGCGGTTAATAAAATGCAACCTGCTTCGACATTCGCTGCTCTCTGCTTTGCGTATTTGCAGGGGCAGTCTTTGCAGTTTTTCTTGGCTTTTCACAGAATTTTTGATTTTCACTTATAAATCACGAACCACCGGGAAACTATCCCCCCCCCCCTTTTTCCATTGAACCAATGCCTCGCTATTTGCAGATTCGCTATTTGTGGCATTTTCCAGGAACGTATCCGCCCAAATAGCAGGGTACGACAGTTATTTAATATTCTTTCCTAGGTCAAATCATCTGGCAGGAATTGGTACCTGAAAATATATACATACATACATGTACATATGTACATACATATATGCTCTCGAGCATTTTGTTTTCATACATATATGCCACTGTAAAACCTCGACTCAGATTCTGCAACCGGTCCAGATGGCATCAACTGATATGTCGTACAAACCTGCTCTGCTGCGCTTGCACACCCTCTCTCTCATCTATTTACCGTCTCATTTGGCTAAAGATCATTTGCCATCTGCTTGGAAATCAGCTAACATTAGCACTCTTCATAACAAAGGTGCAAAAACAGATCCCTGTAACGACAGACCAATCAGCCTTCTCCCAATCATCAGGAAGATCATGGAATCCATCATCGCTTCAGAAATTAAATCTTCTTCTCCAATGGCTTGATCTCCTCTCATCAATTTGGATTCAGTCCAGGTCATTCTATCTGAGACATGCTGGTTCTGCTTTCACAACAATGGATGGATGTCCTAAATGCAAGCTCCATCTCCCTCGACATATTGCGAACTTTTGAAATGGTCTGGCACTCTGCACTGCTCACCAAACTCTCTTCTTATGGTATTCAAGGTAATCTCCACTCATGGCTCGTGGACTTCCTCTCCTGTCACACTTAATGAAATTCTCTCATCTCCTCTTCCTGTCCATTCTGGAGTTCCTCAATGCAGTGTTCTAGGCCCTGTGCTTTTTCTAATCTTCATCAATGATCTCTCCGACTCTGGAAAAGCCTCTTTATCTTTTTGCTGATGACTCCACCCTTTTCCGTTCCATCTCTCATCCCTCAGATCGGCAGGCAGCAGCCTCTTCTCCCTCTGCAGACCTGGATAAAGTCACAAGCAGGTCAAACACTTGGAACATTTCTTTCAATCCTGCCAAATCGCACACTCACTATGTCTCTCCGAAAGGACTGTCTGGAATCCCCCTCCCCCCTCCATCTACTTTCTTAACAATCCTCTTAAAGAGCTTTTGGGTCTCACTATTTGCCATGTTTTTTTTTGTTTTTGTATACACAGTCGAGGCTTGTGGAAGAGCTAGTCCAGTGAATGTATCAGGACGGAACAGACAAAAACAGGACGCAAAACACGCATGCATGGGGTGGACAAAATAGATACAGAAGGAAACTCCAAGCATGGAAAACCTTAATTTATTTACTGCTGAATTAAAAAAAAAATTCTTCATCATCTTTTATCCAACATGTTTGGTTCCCCATATCTTCTTGCTTCCTTGTTATTTTCCCTTTGGCTTCCAGGCCTCTGACTCAAAGGGGCCAGGTCTATGTTTGCTAATGAGACCCTCTTGAAACTCCCTCTCACTATGCTCTTGCTCCCTCTCACTCGCATCCTGACCACGCTTCCAAAACAGCTGTTGCCTTGCTACACCTGTCTGTACCTTCTGAAGAGTTGGAGGGTCATTCCTGCATCCACGGATCCAAGCATCCCATTCTGGCACGATGCTGTCCGGTGTGTAATCCTCTTCACTACAGCTCCCAGATGGCACCATGATCCAGCGAACTTTTTTTTGTCATAATGTAAATATGTTTGTTTTTCCTTTTTCCTTTGCAGCACCAGCCATGTCGGAATACAAAATCTTTCCTGGGAAAGCCACATTTCCAAGATGGCCTCCAAAGCCAGTCGATGATTGGGCATCCTCCGTCAGGCAAAGTCATTCCTTGGCACACCAGAGCTCTGAACCACATAAAAAGCTTTCATCTGCAGCTTGTTGGAGTACTGCTCTCCCCTCTACGCTGGTCCTCCTGCCTCACACCTAGTTCAGCTTCACTCTGTATAAACCAAGGCTTTTAGGATCATTGGTATCTCCCACGATGAGGCTGAGTCTCTGGATCTTTCACTCTCTCACCACAGGCAGGTTGGTGGCCTTTCTGTCTTCTACCGACTCCCCTTCGGTCTTTCACCCCTGCTCTTTCTGTGCTCTGTCCCCCTTACATTTCTGCAGGGCACTCAAGATCTGCTCGCAATCCCATTCCATTGAAACTGCCAAAATCAAGAAACACCGCTCACTTTCACTCTTTTATTCCTCTTTTTTTTCCCCACCTCTAGAACAAACTCCCACACTCTCTTCAGTCCCACTCCTCCCTCCATGTCTTTAAGATGGCTGTTCACCACCACCTCATTGCCATTATATGTTGGTGTTGTCACTGCTGTTCCTGAAGTGACCACCATGTGCGGTTGGTATGTGCACCCTTACCCTTCCTGGCGCATGTCTTCCGCCATCCAAAACTATGATCTTTTCAACACCCGTTAATCCACCCCAAACCCACATCTTTCAAATTCCCGGCTTTCCTTCCTGAAATTCCCTGCAGTGTCCAAATTGTTTATACTGTGTACCCGTCTCTGTCTCTCTGTCTCTCTGTCTCTCTTCCACAGACCTCCTGATGTTCCTGTTCCCGACTGTTCACTTTCTCTGGACTCTCTCGAGTTCCCGACTCTCTCGCCCCCTCTTGTCTTCTGCTCACTTTTTATGTTCTCTGTGTTAGCTCTTATACAAGCGTCGACAAGGTATTACAACAAAAAAGAGGACCACTGGACCTGTAGCTTATCTGTGCCGAGCCTCATGTTGAAACCCAAATTTGGTAGCATTCTGACTGGTGGATCAGGAGAGGATGATTTTGGAAGGAATTTGCAGGACTGCCATTTTGACATACTTCCAGACATGTGATCGACAGGGCCTTCGCAATTTAGCATCAGGACCCTGTCTTAATGTTGCAACCCAAATTTGATAGCATTCTGACTGGTGGTTCTGAAAAAGGAGATTGTTGAAGAAATTTA
Organism: Eptatretus burgeri; assembly: GCF_056783735.1. Classification (NCBI taxonomy): domain Eukaryota; kingdom Metazoa; phylum Chordata; class Myxini; order Myxiniformes; family Myxinidae; genus Eptatretus; species Eptatretus burgeri. Next base: position 30,622,584 of record NC_140971.1, read on the forward strand.
CCAAGTCCGCCATTTTGACCTACTTAAAGTCATGTCACCGGAACGAGCTTTGTAATTCTTGTTACCATTCAGGAGTGGAACTTTGCTGCCAAATTTCAGCCGGATAGGCCCAGCGGGTTGGCCGGAGAAGTCGAAAAAGGAGACGGACAGATGGACGGATGGGGCACGATGACAATACCTAATCTGGAATGTAAATTCCTGTGTGATAAGCTAAAATTAACCTGTGTGACTTGTATGAAGTGAAAACATGTGTACTGCTTATGTGCATATGTGATAAATTATGGTTATATAGCTTGGATAATTCCAATTGCATTCACCCTCCCCTCAAAGGAAGAAAATGCCAAGATGGGCGAATTTTCTTTTCTTCTGAACTTGATGGTAGAAAACGAAACTTGCACATGGATAACTTCAGGGTGCCCTCATTAATCCCTGAAAGTTTCAGCTTGCACAGTCAAATCCTCTCAAAGGAGTAGATAGATGAAACATACAAACATACACTTGCTCCATTATATATAGACTAGCAGAAAAGCCCGTTAAAATGATGGGTGCACAAAACTCAATACACACAAAGTTATGAATTATTTGCAGTAAATAATACAATCCAAGAAATGAGACTTCCCCTCGGGAGATTTAGTGGTGAGGGGAGCAATTTGTCAACGAAATACACAGTTTACATTATATACAGTCACACACGCATTGACTTGACAGACACAATCGTTTTTTTTTTGTATACCTTGTCGAGGCTCGTGAGAGTGCTAACACACAACGCACATCAAGGGGGGGCATGAGACAAGAGGGGCGGGAGTGGGAAGGACAAAACAGTGGGGAACAGAGACATTAGGAGATCTGTGGAAGGGAGAGGGATGGGACGAGGAACGTGGGGAATACAAGGACATTACAAGGACTTTCAGGAAGGAAAGCAGGGAATTTGAAGGAGGTGGGCTTGGGTGGATTATCGGGGGAAGAAAAGATTGAGGATTTGGATGGGGGATAAAAAGAGGTGGTGGTGAACAGCTGTTTTGAAGGCCTGGAGGGAAGAATGGAATTGAATAGAGTGAGGGAGTTTATTCCAAAGGCGGGAAAAAGAGGAATGAAAGAGTGAAGGTGAGCAGTGATTCCTGATTTTGGTAGTTTTACCAGAAGGGGGTTGTTGGTGGACCTTGAGCACCCTGCGGAAATATGGTGGGGACAAATCGCAGACACAGCAAGGGGGGGGAGGGGGGGAGACTGGAGAGGAGATGGTAGAAGACAAAAAGACCACCGACCTGCCTGCAGTGAGAGAGTGAGAGACTCAGACTCAGCCTCATTGCGGGAGATGCCAATGATCCGAAATGCCTTGGTTTCCACAGCGTGAAGCCGAGTAAGGTGGGAGGCAGTATTACCAGCCCAGAGGGGAGAGCAATACTCCATCAGGCTGTGGACAAAAGCTTTGTAAGTGGTCAGGAGCTCAGGTGGGTCGAGGAAGGACTTTGCACGACGGAGGATTCCCAGTCGGCGACTGGCTTTGGAGGCGAGGTTTGAAATGTGGCTTTCCCAGGAAAGGTCATGGCAGATAGTGAGACCCAGAAGCTTGAAAGAAAGGACTTCTTCCAGAGGATTGTTGAGAAAGTGGATGGGGGGGTTTTCTAAACGGTCCTTTCGGAGAGACATAGTGAGAGTGTGAGATTTGTCCGGATTGAAAGACATGTTCCACGTGTTGGACCATTTTATGATTTTGTCCAGATCTGCAGTGAGCGAAGAAGCTGCTGCTTGCCGGTCTGAGGGATGACCGATGGTACGGCAGAGGGTGGAGTCATCAGCAAAGAGATACAGAGGATTTTCCAGAGTCAGAGAGATCATTGATGAAAACCAGAAAAAGAACAGGGCCCAGAACGCTACCTTGAGGAACTCCAGCTTGGACAGGAAGGGGGGGGGGATGAAAGAACTCCATTTAGGGCCACACGTTGACTGCGACAGGAGAGGAAGTCTGCGAGCCATGAGTGGAGATGGACTTGGATACCAAAGGAAGAGAGTTTGGTGAGCAGGGAAGGGTGCCAGACTGTGTCAAAAGCACGTGATATGTCCAGGTATACGGCTCGGATTTCCTGTCTGGCATTGAGGAGCTCCATCCATTGTTGGGAGAGCAGAAGCAGCATATCCAGGGTAGAGTGACCTGGTCTGAAACCAAATTGATGATCGGAAATCAAGCCATTGGAGAAGAGGAAGGATTTCATGTCTGAAGCGATGATGGATTCCATAACCTTGCTGATGATTGGGAGAAGGCTGATTGGTCTGTTGTTGTAGGGATCTGTTTTTGCACCTTTTTCATGCAGGGCAGTAATGTTTGCCGATTTCCAATCAGATGGCAGATGACCTTGAGCAAATGAGAGGGTGAACAGAACAGAGAGAGGGTGAGCAAGAGCAGAAGAGCAGGTTTTTAGGACACGTGGGCTGATGCCGTCTGGACTGGTTGCAGAATCTGAGTCGAGGTTTGACAGCAAGCTCTCCACCTTGTCAGGAGAAAAGGACACAGAGTCCAGGGACAGTTGGGTGCGACTGGGTAAGGTGGGTAGAGAAAGTGATGGGTTTTGGACACAAGATTTAGCTGCAATCACCGAGTTTCAGCATTCAGCTTTTTCACGTGTGGTATCAGCAGTGCGGCCATTTGAGGGAAGGGAGGGAATGGAGGGGGAACATACACCAGAAACAGATTTGATTAGATGCCACCAGGATTTTGAGGAGGGAGAGAGGTTTGTGAGTTCAGACTTGAGAGTAGAAAGATGTTGTTTTCTGGCTCTCCTGGGGGTAGATACACACTTGTTCTGAGCTTTATGGAAGGAACTGAGATTGCCCTCAGTTGGGTTTTCTTTCTATGAGGCAAAGGCAAGTTGTTTCAGGACAACTGCCTCACCACAAGCTTCAGTGAACCAAGGGCGGGAGGAAAGGTAGGACAACTGAAGACGAGAGACAACTGAAGACAACGCCAACATCTCCAGTAATAATAATAATAACAGAAATCAGGAAAATTGCTCATCCCTTTCTTATCCTGACAGGGGTGAGGTGGGGTATTGTTATCGGCTCCATCTGTCTTTCCATCTCGTCAGTCCAACACACCACTCTACTCAACACATCACTTTATTATGCCATACACCCACAACAAACCATTGCTGCAACGCATGGAAACACACCACACCACAACACACACACACACACACACACACACACACACACACACACACACACACACACACACACACACACACACACCCACACCATGCTCAACATGCCACAACACCATACATATCACATTCAATACATCAACACACTTACATACCATAACTCCAACCGATCATTTTGACACCCTTTAATTATGCTATTCACACCAGCAAAATAAATGAAGGTTTTTGTGCGTAAATTGGATTTTCGCCAAATTTCTCACACTAGTATACACATTCTTTTATGTGGGAGGTCTGTAATGCCACAGATCACTGCCATCATTTTTGCCAAAAATATTTTTTTTAAAACAAAATGTACCTACCTACATGAAGCAAAAACGTGTGAAATGCTTATGTGCATCCATAATACATGGGGGTTATATACCTCTATCTTTCTTCTTCTTTCGGCTGCTCCCGTTAGGGGTCGCCACAGCAGATCATCCGTATGATCCGCATAGTGATTTGGCACATGTTTTACGCCGGATGCCCTTCCTGACGCAACCCTGGTCGCCTCTTACGACACAGGGATATGGTACACCTATTTTAACCGGGGTATACACCGGCCCAGTATACTGGTACTCATTTTGCCGACCTCAGAAGGATGACAGGCTGAGTCAACCCCTGGTGTATTAATTCAGTGGCCCAACGGGGCTTGAACTCAGGACCTTTTGGATCCCAAGCCGCTGCCCTAACCACTGCGCCAAGGGGGTTATATACCTATGGTAATTCAAATTGCACTGAGCCAGGGACTGACACCCAGGTCTCAGGCCTGAGGCCTGCCATCTGTACTGCTTCACAAAATGGTGGTGCATGATTTTGATGGTGGGCAGAGTCAGGCGAGCTATCCAACTAATGGGACAAAGGCAGTCCATCGGCACAAACACACATATATATATATATATATATATATATATATATATATATATATATATATATATATATATATATATATATATATATATATATATTGTGACGTCCACGGGACTTGAACAGTCCCGCCAACGTAGAATGAGCCGAAACGATGGAGGCGGTTTATTTATTTATAACCCAAACATGGCGGTTCTAATCGCTCTACCGCAAACGGGACGAGGAAGGTGGCACGAGTCACTTTTCACTGAGTTGATGATGTTTATTTGTTTTTACTATTAACCAGAAATAACAAGACTCGGCAAGAAAAGGGATCCGGGGAGATTCGACGGGATGGTGTGGGATCGGGCGTGGGGAAAAACACAGACAATTCCAATGAATATACAGATCTCAAACCCTCTAAGGCGCCAAGCACACACACACACACACACACACACACACACACACACACACACACACACACACACACACACACACACACACACACACACACACACACACACACACACACACACACACACACACACACAAAACGTAGCTACTTCTGGTGGTCAGGCTGGACCATGGTGTGGACGCAACTGTCCCTGGATCGGCGTCGGACGAGCTGGCCTTGCTCTCGTCAGGGGGGCAGGAGAAACCGTGGTGCTGTCGACCTCCTGGTCTGGGCCCAAGTCCGCTCACTGCCGCCAGGGAACCAGTTCTGGCGCCAAGTTGCGAGCAGGAGAGGGAGGCAGGTCCACCCGCCGTTCGACCCCGTACTCCGAGTCAGCAGAACCCCAGAGCCAACCAAGGTGAGGAACGAGGCTCAGCAAGGCTCCAAGACACGATGAAGAACACGATCGAATCAGCACAACAACAAGGACGCTCTCCGCGCAACAGCCTCCACACCAAAAAAACACGATCGTTTTTGTCCCGATCTTCTTCCTCTTCCTTTTCGACCCCGAACAGAACCTTTTTATCCTCCTGTCGTCGTCACTTCCAATCGAGCCGTTTATTGGCCCACCGCCGTCGCCTTCTGCCAATCGTGATCACGGGGCGGAGCCATCCGCTGCACTGTCCTGTGACGTCATGGCCAGTCTCCAGAGAATACCAAAAGGGGTTTACGCAGACACACTTACCCTATCCCGTGTCCCTATCTAATTACGTGACAATTATCATTTCCCCCTTGAAGAAATGAACATTTACTAGACAACTTATCACCACTGAATTGCTACTTATTACATCGAGATCCTGGTAAACTCGAACAGCATGGCATACCTAATTAAACATCCTAATTACCCTTTGAATGCATACCCCCCCACTCAAACATAACAATATATATATATATATATATATATATATATATATATATATATATATATATATATATATATATATATATATATATATATATTATACATACATACCTAGTCTAAAAATGAACTGGCCTTTATATCCAAGCAAGAGTACCCGCCATATGGGCGATCTTGTTCCAAGCATGTAACATGTTCTTCTGACGCATACCTTTATTTGGGTGGTGTTTAAGCAAAAAAATAAAAAATAAAATCCATGAAGTTATGTGTATGAAGCGAAAACACATGTCCTGATTATAATTCAAAACACCTCTCTGCACTGGAAAACGTGGGGACAGAAATCCTGTACTGTAAATGGTGGATACTTGTAATACCCTCCCACATCTGGAGGCAGTGCTCCACGATACACATTTACATAGAGAATTGTGTCCCTCCCTCCCCCTCCCAACAAGACCACCTGCAAAGATAAAGACACACCTAACATTCATTGGGGTCATGCTGATCCTCTGGAGAAAGTCTTGATGGAATTGGCCCACAGCTGTAGGAGGAGTAACACGACAAACAAACACACAAACACCGGTCAGTGAATTATAGTGAGGATAAGAGAATAAAGGCGGAAGTAATTGTGAATTTCACTTTCCATCTTTATTTACTTTTAACATTGTTCTAAACAAACGGGAACAGTGACAACGCAAGCATGATAGACCAAATGGCTTTCTCATGCGCTAAAGTTCCCTGTGTATATTTGTGTCATGTTGTGAAGAACATGAAGACATGGGGATGGGAAGACAGAGTTGGGGGTTTGGATGCATGGAGTTGGAAGAGGGAGATTGAGACGTTGGGGGGTGGGATTGGGGGACTTGCGGTTTGGGGCAGTTGAGTATTTGAAGAAGAAAGGGGGAGCAGATGACAGATTTGGCTTGGGGGAGGGAGGGCAGAGAGGGAACAGATAGGATTGAGGAGTTTGAGGCTTTTGAGGGGGTGAGGGTGGGGGGAGGAGATGAGGACTTTTGGTTGGGAGGGGGGTTAAGGACACAGTATTGTGTGTGGGGGTTAGGTGGGTTAGGAACCCAATGTCACATTTTACATGATGCAGAATTTCCATGGGTCCATGATAGTGCCGTTGTGTCTTTTTGGTCTGTCTGGTCTTTGGGGTCCTCCAGGTATTTTGGATTCTCTTGGTATTCCTCGGGTCATTTGGATCCACTGCGTCTTTTGGGTCCTCTGGATCCTTTTGATATTTTCAGTCCTCGGGGTCTTTTCGGTACTCGAGGTCTTTTGGGTGTTTTGGTTCCTCGGGATATTTAGGGTCCTTGGGGTCTTTTTGTGTTGTTTGTCTTCGGGGTGTTTTTGGCGTTTTGGGTCTTCAGGGTATTTTCTGTCTTTTTATTATTTTTAGTCTTTTGAATCTCTTGGATCTTTGGGGCATTTTTCAGTCTTTGGGGTGTTTTGGGTTTCGAGGTATTTTAGGTCTTTCGTGTCTATGGGGTCTTTTGGGTCTTTGGGGCTATTTGGGTCCTCTGGACACTTGAGGTTAAGTGTTTCAGGTGTCATTTGTGGGTGGCATAGGTCAACTGTCCAACCAATGGTTGAAGAGCAGATATACATACATATAAACAATATACATAATCACATACACTTGCTCCATGATATATAAATTAGACACATTGCACATTGAAGAATATCTATGTTTAGAAGGTCTTTGTGTTTTATTCATTTCGTAGGCAGCGTATGGTTTCTGGTTGCATTACTCCTTACCCCTGGGAGCACGGCTGTGCTGCTTATGCAGTGCCCCCTGTAGGTTAGAGAAGGAATTTGGAATTTCACCAGTGCCAGAGATAGCTCACCTACCTTTCACAAAGGACACTGTGGGTTACTTTATGGCTATCAACTTTTTTATTTTATTTTATTCGTATGCAGCCTGTGTCTGCTGGCTGCATCATTTTGTGGAGCACGGATGTGCTGCTGATGCAGTGTCCCCTGTTATCAGTCAGCTCGTCCTCAATTTTCTGAATTCAACCTCAGAAGGGTTGAATGAATGACAGGTCTGTCCACCACAACACCCCATTTTTAACGTCCAAATTCTTTGATTCCTCGCTCTACCGGTGAGACACCAGGATGACCAGTTAATAACTGGACTGAGATTCGAACCCAGGCTCTACGGCCTAGCGGCGAGTGTGCAGACGTATCGGCTATCCCGCCAGCCCATTGTTTGTATTGTACAGCTGTCCTATTCGGAGTTCAAACTTTGCAGGTCGAAACTCAATGCTGCAATGGTGCTGTCGCTAGCAGAAGGCATTGCATCTCCATTTTTGAGAGAGGACTTGAAGCTGGCTTTCTCATTTGAAATCATGGGAGTATAAAATACATCTCATTCCCATAACAGGGGTTCTGTAGACCAGTATAACGGTCCATTAAACTGTGAAAATGTATTGAATCGGGAAAAATGAAGCAAATTCGATTTGTAAAGAAGATGCAGATTTGTGCTCAGTAAATCAAGTCATTAAAATAGATTTTGAGATGTGGAGTAAACAAGCATGATAGGTAAAATGATGTGCCATCAAAAGCAAAAAAAGGTGATGATTAAACACACAATATTTATACTTTCTTCTCCCTTGTTCAAATCATGGCCAAAAATGTATTGTTAAAGAAATAAATAAATAAAGGAACTTTCATGACCATGTAATTTATGGTGGTATTGTTGTTGTTTTGGAGAGTTTTGGATGATATCGTGTTTTGCTGTTTCTTGATTTTACACTTAAGAGACTTGTAATTATTGTCAGTCATAAAATTATCGTTTTGGATATGTTGTTAATTTTGGAAAGGAAAACCACTAAAATGCAAATTATATTGATTTTAATATGAGTGCTTTGGATGTGGGATACAGTGCCGAGCACTTTTTTGCACTGATGTCTTGGGTAAGACATTCCACAGGTGCCTTGAAATCAGCATCATTCTAGCAAAAGGGTCATCCTGATTCAACGTGCTTGCACATAGGTGAGTCTCATAGTCAACCGTAAGTGACCAGCAAAGGCCTTACTTGAGAGACACTAGACATGTCTAGCACGTCCAAAGGAGGCTGGGTGTTGTGGATGGACCCATGGTGTGGCACAGCATCATCCAATTAGTCAAGGCTTGGCAATAGTATTGTTGTGTTGTTAGCCCTTGGGATGTGAAATGCTGTGCTTGATACGGAGAGCATAAAAGTGCTTGAACATTCATCCACAAGGCTTGTTCTCTCCCTCTCCCATTCCCTGCCGGTTTTCACTGTCACTCCACATCGTTCTCACAGTCTTTTTGAGAGTGCAAGCATATCAGCCAGAGATCTCCTGTGAGTTCATCAATGCTCTGCGGAGGCTCATGGCACTTGAGAGCTGTCATTCGTCAAGGCGTCAATATTAGGACCAGGCCTTTCCAGCGCAGGGGGAGGTAGGACTGTGGCTGCACCACAATTGTTCAGGCTGCTCTTTCTGCAAACTTCTTGTGATTCTCGTGGTGGTGTTCCATGCCATTTAATCGCTATAGCCATTTTCTGTTACATTGTGGGACTTTGTGAAAATCCAGATACCCAGCTGCTTCTGAACGAAAGCCATTGATTGCGACCTATGACCTTGTACATTGTCTGTCCTTTTTGAATGGACCATTAATAAGTCTCTCCATTGTACCATGCCAGCTTGATCCTAAATGGCCTTAATTTTGAATGCTTATTTGCATTACATGTGCCTCCATTGTGAGAGTTGCATACCTGATTCTGTTGTGTATTACACCAACAAGACTTTCAGTTAAAGTTTGGTTTTCTGCATTGCCCTGAATGAAACATTTGGTTTTTGAGGCTATTTATATACTCCCTGAATTCAACTGAACTACCTCAGACTATCTGGAATGTCCCTATTAACTGCTGTAGTTAAGAAATAAGAACTTTAGATTTAGGATGTTTAATTAGTAGCTATATAATAGTGACATAGCTGTGCTGATTGTTAAATATATATATATATATATATATATATATATATATATATATATATATATATATATATATATTTCCAGCAATGTGGTATGTGCTTTTCTCTGTGTAGTAAGTTAATTGGCCTCTTCTTAACCCTCCGGTATTAGAGCCAACAAGCACCCCTGCAATTCTGGATGTGGATTCTGCCTTTGGTGGTGTGGTCAAAACTGAGTGTGCCCTGTGAGTGATTGCAACCTCTGAATGTGTGACAACATTCCCTTGCACACGAACAGCAAGTATACATAGCTATTGTGTGCAGCCTGTCTGCTGGTTGCATAATTTTCTGGGGGGGCTGGCTGTGCCACTGATGCAGTGCCCTCCATTACAGTACATTGGTACTCATCTCGCCAACTTCGGAAGGATGATGGGCTGAGTCAACCCACCTGTTCACTCAATGGCAGACATGGGCTTAAACTCAAGACTCTAAGATCTTAAGCCAGCCACCTTAACCATTAATCCAACACCAGGCTTCCAAGTATGCATGAAGATAACTGAACTGAAAATAGTACTTTTTATTGAAAATTAATCTGTATTCACATAAATGCTTGAAGCTTCTTTACTTGAAAATAAAGAAATAAAACACCTTTTTCAGTCCTTTTACGATGGGCGTTCAAAATATTTTCTGAACAAAGTTATCACAATCGTGCATGAAACGCCGATGTTTTTATTTTTTGAAATACAATGAACTTGCATAATATAATGAATAGCAAAATATATTTTCCTCCTTATTATAAATACATTTAGTTTTAAAAAAATGGTAAAAACCAAAAAAACACCTCTCATACATTGTTTCCGTTTTAATTATTTTAATCTCCTTGTAGTTAACGATAACAATCTTTACAAAATCCTGTTGTTTGCAAACAATCTTTAAAAATCTGTCAGTGCTTGTTGAATATTGTGTAGAATCGATTAAAACAAGTGGCCTGAACAAGTCGATCAGCAAACAGTTTCAACACGCACAAGGCATAAGATCGACTTACACGTGCTGTGTTAATTTGTCTGTTTTGTCATAATGACCTTTGGCTCTTTACACAATATATATTCACATACAAACACTCAATGCCTCCAAATACTGTATTCTCGTCACTGCATAAGATACAATCCACAAAAGATTATGAAAAATAAGATATAATTTATACTTTATGGGTTATTTCACTGCCCATGGTTTCAGTGATTGTCTCGACTACCAAAAACATTTTTTTATGACTGTAGAATATTGACAAGCTTGGTTGTGGTTGGTTACAGAGCAGAAGTAGATTAGACAAGGAGTGGAAAGTGAATACACCTGTTCTTTGGCCTGACTTTTTTTTGAACTGAGCATCTATTTTCTTGGAACCTATCAGGTTGTCTCAGACAGTCAAAATTCGTTTTTGTGTTGGACTGTTTAAAGATATGCAGTTTTCTTTCAATTTAATTATTAGTTCCATGCTAAGAAAGTATATGTGGAAGACAGGCATGTTGTGTGAATGTTTTACACAAGTGCTGTGCTCATCTTTTCATCACTGTGATACACTCCCTGCCATTCTCTGCGGTTTCCTTGTTCTGAGAGGAGAGGTCAACTGTTGGTCAAGAGGAACCGAGGTCTGGGTTCGATAAAATGCAGAGCTGGCAAGGAACGACTGCCTTGTCAACAGCCAAATTAATGCAGCATGTGTGGTGCACACAGGGGTTAAAGTTCACATGTGGAGCCGAAATGCAAGCAGACCAGTCAGACAAGTGCCATTGCCTGGAGGCTTGATTAAATCCTTCACGGGACACAAGGGGAAAGATATGGTGAGCGTCATGAGTGGCCAGCTTTGACTGTTCAATGGAGCGCTCCAAGACTACTGGGACCCTTCGATCGATGTGTTACTGCCCTGATCTCTTTGCAAACCCTTGAACCTGGGTCCTTGGCAGTGCATGTATTCCTAACAGCCTGGGCCGAGCATAGCTGACAGTGACAGTAATCAACTAAAGGTAACCCTTCTTCCTGTCCTCCTACTTAACGAACTGTCCATTCACTGCAGAATGTCATGGCATTTTCGGTGCAGATGAACTGGTTTGGACAAATAAAATATCAGCCAATGCAAGTAGAACTATTCAATGGAAACAAATAAAAGCCATTTTTTTGCTCCAAGGAGGGGTTAAAGTCCAAAACTTCAGCTTCACTCCTTGCTTCCCACAGCGGTTCACATCCCTCTGTCAACATTCTGTTGATGTCATCCATTGTTCTACCTGTGCGACAACGCAAACTGACACAATGCCCTTCGCAAAGCAAGACTTGTTCATTTTACTTGGAGAGATAGCTCAGTTTGAAAATTTTGTTAGATATACACATACACAGTAGGGTCTCACTATATGCATGTTCATTATCTCCAGATTTGGAGCTAAGTTAGCATATTTATTCTAAAATATATGCGGCCATTTTCAGGAACACAACCCCTGAATAATTTGAGACCTTAATGTATATATTGTTCCACTGTACGTGTTGTAACAATGCAAATTTATTCTTCATGAATGGAATAATGAAATCTTGAATTGCATTTTTCTTCCAAAAAGCTACATTCCACCTGTTTCAGGTATTAAATATTTGTCAAGATGATTTGGACAGTAAAGAAAACAGCCTTAAAAATGTAATATAATTAATAATCGCTGTTAAAGTGAAATAAGTAACCAAAAAAACCCACTCATTTGCAGTGCTTTAAATATTATTTTATTGTAATTTATGTTAGTTTTACAACAAAATTTTTCAGTATTTGGAGAACAACAAGAGGATGTGAAGGGTAGCTCTGAATTCCAGCATTAAAACATACAGAGATGCTGTGTTGAGCAAAAAAAACAAAAAAAGTAAAAGTTTTTCCCAAATTGAGAGGCAGCTGATACTTGTTTCATGGGAAAGGTGAGCTGAGTCAGTTTTTGTAGTAACACGAGAGAAATACACCCTTGCGTGGGCAATTTTTGCACCCTGCACATTGCTCTTTTTGAAGGTCAGTACTTATACAGATACTGATGCAGCATTCTGTTTTTAATCATCCGTTCAGCATCTTTTACCTGAGAGCCTCAAACGTCACTTCTGCATTCATCTCCAAACACTAATTGGCATTTTTCAGTTCTTCATGAGCCATGTTTGAAGCCGATTTATCGCAAGGTAGTAAATACTGATAAGAAGTGTGCATCCTTTCACAGAATGCCTTTTATATCATTTGAAGACAGGGCTTTGCTGCGCTGTTTACAAACGATGATCTGTCATGTTTCACAACATGTTGCAATCAAGAAGGCACGTCATGGCCCCGTAGGCCACGGCTTTGCTCGCGGTATGGCGATCAGAAAGGTGTTGTCTGGGATAGTGAGTGGCTCACCCTGTGCACAACAAATCGGTCTACGAGTGCGTGCATTTGATGGAAACCTTTTCTGCTTCACTATGAGGAGGGGTTTACCCCTCAGTCAAGAGGAGGGACAACCTCTCGGCATATTGAGAGGTGGCCATTTGTCACTGTTTTGACCTGCGGTAAACATTTGTTTGCCATCCATCCCCTATACTCAAGGCAGCAGTTGCTGGAATGGGGGAGATGGTGGATTGGAAGGTGGGAGTTGTGAATGTTGGGGAGCACATGGGGGTGGAGGGAGGAAAATGGGTTAGTGGGGATGGAAGAGGGTGGTGAGTTCGAAAATCTGGGAACAGAAGGAGAAATGGCAGGGAGCTGAGGCTAAGACATGTCAAGCGACAGGAAGGATAAAATATTGACTGCAATCAGCTTGCCAAAATTGAGCTATTGTGTGAATCCAAGCTATCTGTCATGCAGACAATGCTGAAAGGTAGCTTGATTGTCATGACCATCATTGTAAAATTGCGAGGAGCTGAGTTTTGTGGTGTTCTTGATTGAGCGTAGCTCCACGTGTAACATTGCTCTGTGCATCATTTCCATAGAAAGACATGGAAATATTATATTAGGAGATCTATCTCACCTTGTCTGCCCATTGGTGCACAAGCTAAGGAGAAATATGTGTTTAAATATTTATGAGTGGTGCAGTGACATGAAAACAAGACATTTGGACGATGGGCATTTCAATAAGTTTAATCACGTAATAAACAGCAGTTTAGTAATCCTATTTTTTGTCTACAGTCATGGCTCGTGGAAAATGGAGGTTGTCCCTCGTGGAAGAGCTAGAACACATAATGAATCAGGTTGCAACAGAACAAAAGGGGCCGTAGAATAAGAGCGAGAAACACACTAACAGCAGAATTGAGCAACAAAATAGAGGAAGATGGCCAAATACAGGATGTGGGGAAAATGAGGGGTGGGAGAAAACATATGGGGTGGACAAGATGGATGCAGAAGCAAACTCTTAGGAAGGAAAACCTGAAAATTTGGAATGGGGTGGGCTTGGGGGGGGGGGAGAGGTGTTAATGGGGGTAGAAAATATCATGGTTTTGGATGGGGCTGAACAGCTGTCTTGAAGATCCTGAGGAAAATTAGATTGAAGGAAATGTGGAAGTTAATTCCACAGGTGGGAAAAAAGAGGAACAAATGAGTGGAGGTGAGCAGTGGTTCTGCATTTAGGCAGTTTCACCAGAAGGGGGTTGTAGGTGGACCGTGTGCACTTTGCGGAAACCTGTAAGGGACAAAGTGTGGAAAATGCAGAGGGTGCAAAACCAGAAAGGAGGTGCTCAAAAACCGAGAGACCACTGACCTGTTTGCAATGTGAAAGTTACATGCCCATAGACTCAGCTTAAATGTGGGAGATTCCAGTGATCTTGAAGACCCTGGTTTATACTGTGGCAAGCCAAGCAAGGTTTGAAGCAGGGGCAATGGGCCAGAGAAGAGAGCAGTATTCCATCAAGCAGTGGATGAAAGCCTTGTCAGTGGATAAGAGTTCAGGTGTGCAAAGGAAGAACTTTTCAAGAAAAAGGATGCACAGATTGGCTTTGGAGGCCAACATAGAATTGTGGTTTGCCCAATACATTTTTATTTAATCATCATTATCATGTGTGTTCCGCCCAAAGGCAGGTCCTTCACTCAACGACTTCTCCATGACTCTGTTCTGTGCTAGCCTTTTCATTTTACACTAACTTCAATGTTTAAATCATCCAGAATTGATAATCACTGCCCCAGCGTCGCAGGGAAACCACTAGGGAGGGGCTGTCCTGAGTTCCTCTACCGACTCACCAGGAATTATAGGCCATTGCACACAAATAACTTTGTGTCACGGCGGGTCGCTAATCGACCACAAACTCCAATAACTTGACCACGTGACCCAGGGTCCTCCATCTGACAACCATTTACCGAGGAACACGTGATCGCCTTATCGGGTAATCATACCCTTGATGCGTACTTGCGTTACTGAAGTACTTACTGTATCGGGTGCAGCCAAATGGAGCTGCCAAGTACGCACCGGCTATTTAAGCAGATATTGGGGAATAACGTCCCGGATAAGCCAGGGTGCAGGCCATTCGAGACCAATGGAGGAAAAGACAAAAACGAATTGGGTTTATTTCTAACAGGCACATTTATTTAACAAAGTGAGGAAAATTATGTGGCACATTATGGGATTTATAGCAAATGTACAGCAGGAAAAGCAATGAATTTGTTCAGTGTGGCAAAAAGCATACAATATTTACAAAAGAAGAAGAAGACAGTGCAGAGTTATCCCGAATAGTATTATACAGTCTTAATTTATGCTACGACAGGTGACATCACACAAACACATTCATACCCAAGGAAAATTAGAGATAGCCCAGATAGATCGAATCAATTGAGGATTAGTGACCTCTCAATATCTGGTGCAGTCGGTGGACCTGCGCATCCCAAAACGCTTCGGAAAGGGGAGGAGGGAGAAATACTGATGGTGTCTATGGCACATGAGTGAGAGGTGCAAGTTTAATGCAACATGGGGTGCAGCATAGTGTAAGAGGAGAATGTGAGGTGCAGATCAATATGGTTCACTCTTGAGTTAGCTATTGGGTTAGCTCTGAAAAGAACGTTCTTGGTCGGGCTTGCCCATCTTGATTGCTCTTTTGCATCCACGTTAAATGAGAGATAGATGGTAGAAGAAAGATTCATAAGAGAAAAGACCCTATTGTAATGGAATGAGAATATGTACATGTAAGTGTTGCTGTGAGATGCAGCCTCGGCTCACAGCAGTAGCTCGTGATCCCATGCTTGATCATGCTGACTCGCGGCGCCCCTCATTCAGCACCAACACTTGTCCTCCTTGTGGCACCCCTCAATCAGTGCCAACACTTGTCCTCCTTGCGCCACCTTTTCCCCGGCAAGGTCCGATGTCTCGCGAGCTTTGGCATCTGGCAAGTTCTTCGTCCTGGCGATTCTGCCGAGTTCTGCCCCCGGCTCAATCCGTCGAGTTCCTTATTTTTCCAAGTCTCCCTCCATTTTGTCCTCAAAACTGATGTTGGTGTATTTACCCCCTCCCTTTGTACCTGTTCCTTTTGTTGTCACGTCCTGATCTGTTCTGTGTTCCAGCTCACCAAAGATTAACCCACAAGCCATTTTGTAAACAAAAGAAAAGAAGAAAAATATAATGAAGATATAATCTTTTTTTTCCTTTGAATAATCCCACTCAATTACTGTAATGGGACCGAGCCCATCTCTTGAATGACTTCAACCTGAGCCTGCCAGGTTGAATGCTCTGCAGAACAACCTGAGTATGAGGGGAATTAATTGACTTCAGCGACGCCAATGGCAGCCTGGGGTTACCGTTATAATTTAAATCGCTGTTTTAGTGAGCTTATGAACCAAGTTTGGGTGCTTATGAACTCGAGGAGTAATTTGCTACGTGAAAGGTCATGTCGGCACGTCAAAACCCACAAGAAAATAAAAGGAAAAAAAAAGGTTTCATAAATACTAATTGGGGCTGTGAACAAGGGAGCATAAACCAGAACAGAAGAAAAGAGAACCCGATCAGCAGAAACGCTTATTCGATACAAATACAGTTTTTTGGCTATCTTATTTGATACTTATGGACATGGACTTGCACAGGAAGCGGTCAGGAAAGAAAGATATAAGAGGGGTATAAATTGGGTAAGACCTTCTCTGTCCAAGGTGCTGTGGACTAGCACCGGCCGGACGTGCCACACTGCTTCCTTGTACACACAACGTGGCATGTGAGAGTTGCTCCCTGGCATGTGCATGCAAGGTCAACAAGGTATGGCCTACAACATCCGCGCCATGCCAGAAATGCTCCCGTTTCCTCCCTGCACCTCACAGCTCCATCCCCAGCCTTTCCCCCAAACTAAGTGGTTGCTCCCTCACAAAAAAACAGGTCCAAGGGATAAAAGCACAACAGAGATCTTTACTGCATGGGGCCCAAAGCACAATTCTTCCTTCTAGTGACAAACTGTCATTAATGATCTTGCCTTTGACAGACATTGGCCAATCATAGGGATTCCAAGGGCCCACAAGATGTCATGATCATGTGTGCTACATTCGCCACCAACAACAATAACCCCAACTGTTGTTGAAACAAAACAATTAAATAAATAAAGAGAAAATCACACATTTTTATGGGAAAGCCAAGGATGGATGAGGGCCTGATTGTACATACTTATCTCTGGCAATGCTAATTAGGATAATTACAAAATGATTGATCGAAACACACAGATTAAGAAATAACTACATTACATAATTGATTAACCCATTATCCCTAAAAGAATTGTTGTTGCAATACTTATGAAGAAAGCTGTGATGGTGAGATGGTTGAAGAACTTTCAATATACTGTAATTCTCTCTGAACCGAGAGACATATTTGGCAAAAAGGTTTGTGGGGATTGGCAAGAGGAGGGTCTGCACGATAAGCTTTGAACTCATTGTCCTGTTTAGCATTTCCTGAGCATACATGTAGCTCTTGATGCTGGTATTCCAGGTTCCATATCCTGTATTGATTTGTCCATTATCTCTTAATGTCTTTGTAATTCATGGAAATGTGCAATATTGATGTCTTTTAATGTCTTTGTCTTGCATGTGATATACACATTCACACAACCTTCTCATGCACCTTGGAGTAAACAAACACCCAATTAAGAATATAATTCCAAGTTTCATTGCCCTCAAACGAGTTGATAATTTTATATCAAGAATTGCGATCAATGATGTTCCTCTAGAATGCCAAACGCAAGCAAGCTTGATGTAAATTATGGTGCTATGGTATATCATTAATTTGACAACATACCACAGCTGCATGCTCCAATGACATGCCACTGCTTGGCTGATGTTGTCTCTAAAATCTTCCCTGCAACTACAGAGTAAGATGGCTCGAATTATAGACAGGAAATGACACAAATATAAGCAATCAATCAATAAATAAACAAACAGCTGCCTGTGAAGAGCGTTAACCTAACAAGGAATTTTATTTCTGCAAAATGCTCAGGGAATTGAGGGAGGATTGGGATGGTTATAATAAAATAAAAAAGTTTAAAAAGGAGAAAGAAAGGGAGTGAGGAGGATAAGAGGGGCATCTGGTTAAAATCTTCCAGTCTGGCTGTTTAATGTGTATATGGCCTCCAAGGCCATGAATAGTTTTGCTGGACCACCATCAGGTCCCTTTGTTCATGTATGAAACGCGAAAGTTACATTCAAACTGATTCGCAGTTTTATTATCATGAGTAATGAAGTACATTTCCTTTATAATGAGGTTGTGCATTTTTCACAACTGCATTCAATTTTCTTTTCTTTCAACAGAAACTAAAGCTACATGATGGCACACACACACACACACACACACACACACACACACACACACACACACACACACACACACACACACACACACACACACACACACGGGTGTGAGCGAGACTCCAAAATCACACATTGGGCTGTGACTATTGCAACATTTGAAAGGAAAGTGTGAAAAATATTCCACTAGAAGGAGAGTGGTGTTACCAAGAACAATTTACAATCCGCCGTCGAATGTTATTGAGCGCTTTTCCCACCTGCCGATGTTGGAGAGAGAATTTGATGCTGATATTGAGAGATAAACAAGAAACAAACATTCGTGTTGCTGAACCACAGTTCCCCACGCGGTGCGACCACGGAAGATACAAAACCTTAAATCCAGCAGCCTTCGTTTGGTGGTCATGAGGGACCGGCTCTGATAAATATCGGTCGTTGGAGGGAAGGGGAATCCATGGCTCTGGGTCGTTTCTTGCAGTGCATCTCTCTTTATGGGAACGGCCACAGCGAGAGTTATAATCACAGCAGGGAACCCGTTTGGCTATGTCGGTTGAGCGTGCTCGCTTTCATCTCTTAGGTATTTGACACTCACTAGTAATGCTCATGCACCTGTCATGTGCTAAGTCCCTTCAATGGATTCTTACATCTGGTAATAAAATTTTAATGGAACATTAACATTAGCGTTTCATACCCACTTGAGTTTTGGAAATTCACATCAGTACAGATTACATTAAATTGAAGTAAACTAAAGTCGGCCTGTTCAATTCCACGAGATTTGTGTAATATGTTTTAAAATTAAAAACTTGCTTATTGTTTGCCTTCAATTACCAAATCATCAACAGGAATACTACAAACCATCAGGGATCATAAAACGTCTCACTTTCCATCCTATTCAACATTTGAACTCCATAGATTCACTGATAACATATAGGAAGTGAAAAGCAAACAGACGCGAAGCTGGGAAATGGCAAAAATGAATTATCCTAGTTGGCTTTTCAATTGAATCGTATTTAGAGCCCAACATTGCATTGTTTCAAGACAAATGTATGCTTGGTGGTGCCAACAGGATTTTGAGTGGTGAATAATAACAAGAAAAAATTGTTTTGATGGAACCATTCATGAGCAAAATGTGGAGAAATACCTTTGTGAAATGATTAAAGTAAATACTTTTACAAATTACATTCAATGATTCTGGAAGTGTTGAAGATAACATTTGCTGGTGCGGCACAAACTTCATTACTTCCACCTTCCATCAGACCGCACCTTCTCCCCTTTATCCCTCTCATCACTCCCATTCCCCTATCCCCCTATGTTTTCAAAAAGAGTTGTTTTTGTTTTAAATTTTGATATACATATATAATGTATGAAGAATCGAACCCCCGAACGAGATGAGGCAGCAGGGCACAAACCGAGTCCCATCACAGCATTTGCTGCATGACCTGACAGCAACAAGTGTCGCCTGCCATGCGAGCACATTCTCTCTGCCCTGCTGATCACCAGTCAGTAGGCTTGCAGCCAGTAATATTAAATTCAACGTAAAAAGCACACTGACCCTATGATACAATGCTGATGTCATGAACATAAATCATATCAAAACATCACCTCCAAACTAGGAGGCATCCGTATGGTACTCAAGCCTTTGCAGACTGAGAAGTTATGGTCTCAATCTGTGCCCTGCTGCCTCGTCAAGTTAGGGAGTGTGATTCAGTTTTATTATTGAGCCTAATATGGTCATGAATAAATGATCAGAACTATGTTATCCTGATGAGCCAACGACAAGGGCAAAATCTAGTTCGACATCTTTGCTTTCATCTATTCATGACCATAGGCTTTAATCTCAGGCTGCAAACGCCCTGGCACTAGCCCCGGCCATGTGAGGCTTTGGCAGCAGAACTGGCATCACTTGCACCGAACTCTGCCACGCGATCCATCTCTGAGGTTAACATGGTGCCAGGGTATTCAGTTGTGCTCTCCGGCCACAAACATGCTTTGGACACCCAATGATGGCCGCAATTGAGCGAAGAACGAGGGCTATCCACACGATGTCGAAAGGAGCTTAGTGAAGATTTGCACCCCAAGTTAGAGATCCATTCGTCCAGAACCGAGCAATGGCAAAAGCGCGCCATGCTCCCTCATTCCCTGTTGGTCCCAAAAGGCAGTGGCGGTTGCTGGCAGTGACCGTGGTTGAGCGATGGCAGCATAGTGGTGAGTGTCGTGTTGGTTTGTGGTGGTGATGGTGAATGCAAGCAGGTTCGATGGTGTGGTGATTTTTTTTTTTGTTTGTTTTCTTTTAAATAAAGGAATCTTGATGGTGTGTGAAATGTTTTAACATTGGGGATCAAGTCTGGTGAAGTCTGAAGTGGAACTTCTGTTGGATAATGGCGCGCGGTTTGAATGGGAAAGGGCGCGTGTATGCAAATGACCTGCCCCTGTTGCTGTCGTCTGTGGTATGTATGCATGCAAGAAGAAAGTGGAGGTTCACATGTGTAGCGAAGTAAAATAATGTAAAGAAGAATAAAAGATTGGTAAAGAATGGAAAGAAAAACACAACCTGAAGCCCACGCAATGCATATTGTCCCATAAACCCATTACACATAAGGGAAGGGTGAACTAAAACGAATACCAATGAAATAACTGCCGCATGATTGCTATATGTTGTGTGCCATTACCTCAGGGGAATCCCGGTTTCACAGAACTGCAACAATGCATTTAAAAAAAATATATATATATTTCAAAAACAAACAAATATATATATATATATATATATATATATATATATATATATATATATATTATATACATATTAAACATGCATATATATATATTTTAAATACATATATATATATATATATATATATATATATATATATATATTTCAAAAACAAACAAATATATATATATATATATATATATATATATATATATATATATATATATATATATATATATATATATGTACAGTATATGATAATAAATGTGTGTATTTCTCCCTTTCATTATCTATCGCTCGAAGGGGAAGTTAATTCTTGCAGAACGTTTTCTGTAAGGCTCACTTGGCTGTGCCTTGTGGGTTTGAGGGTTGTGGAGTCGCGGTTGAAACCCGAATTCTGTCCAGGTTCCTACTGATGACTCCATATTTGGTCTTTACTTATTTGGGTTCCTTTTTGGTCTTCTGTTTGATTCTGTCCCCATAATATTTCTGCAAGGCAATAGAGGTCTGCCAACAACCCCTTCTAGTGAAACTGTTAAAATCAAGAATCACTGCTCAACTTCACTCTTTCAGTCCTCTTTTTAGCCCCCATTGGACTTTGTCCGAAATGGGTTCTTATGGATTTGGTCTCGATTTTTGTGTCCATGCATGCGTATGTGTGTGCACCTGCAACAATATCTCAGACATGTATGGACCATTTTTTATTCATACTTGGCATAAAGACAACCCATGATTTTATATATATATATATATATATATATATATATATATATATATATATATATATATATATATATATATATATATATATATATATATATATATACATATATTTTTTTGTTTTACACACTATTATGTTTCACGATACACGTCCTCAACCATTCCTCGGACATGCATTTACCGATGTTGTTCAAGAATGATTTACCAACATTGTTCAAGCACTAATGGCTTACATATATCCACATCATTTTTTTTTTTGAAATCAGATCCAAGATGGCCGATTGGAAGCCATTTTGTGACTTTAATGTGTCCCCAACCATTTCTCAGACCTGCATGGTCCAATTTTGTTCAAACTTGGTACAAGGACAGTACAAGATGGCCTAGACATGCACCTCACTTTATTTTGCAATGTGGTAGATTGGCGGCCATTTTAATTAAAAAAAAAAACCCCAGTATCGAACACGTCCATCATTTCTTGGACATACATTTACCGATCTTGTTAAAACTTGGCACAGAAATAACAAATAACTGCTTACATATGCACGTCAATTTTTTTCTTCGAGATCAGATCCAAGATGGCCGACTGGTAAACCGATGGCCATTTTAGTTTTAAATAAATAGGGGCTAGCCCTTGAACTTCATGCAGCAAAATTATTAAAACAATGGGGCCGATGACATTTTATTTCTTTAAACCCATACCCTAAACTTACTTGGTATCGCAAGCATGAGTTTGAAGCACACATTCTATGATCCTCCTCCTGTCACTGCAGATAGGTTGTTGGCTTCGCAGTCTTCTGCCATCTTTTTAGCAGGTCTCGATTTTGCCCGATATCTCAGTCGTTTGTCCCTTCATATGCCCACCTGGCTATGGACGGTCTTCTAACTTTACTCAAACGAATTCAAACTCCTCTAGGAGCCTGCTGAGAAAGTTAATAAACTAGAGAGTTCATGGGACTCCTCACTCCATGCAGTCTTGATGAAAAAAAGACACGTGCAGGGACTGTGAGCCACAAATGTGATTGGTTGTAATGATGTAAAAATAAAATGCCATAATATTTTATCCCAGTACTGTTAAACAAAAGGGTTTTGAAAGTGCTAATTTGTGTTCGACAGTGTTTGAGTACATAATGAAGTTGAGATAAAATATAGATTTTAAAGGATGTAGAATTAGAAGTAGCGAGAGGAAGTTTCAGGATTTGTTACCCCGATTGACATTGAAAGGGACCTCTCTCCGATTAAAGGGAAAACTTTATGCAGCTTGCATTAGAAGTGTGATGTTGTATGGCAGTGAAATATGGCTGATCAAAAAGGAGGATGAACGGAGGTATGAACGAAATGAAATGAGAATGGTGAGATGGATGTGTGATGTGACACAGAACGATAGGAAACCAAATGTGGAATTAAGAGATAGGTTAGGTATAGAAAGCATTAGTGATGTTATGTGTCGGGGTAGGTTGAGATTTTTCGGACATATGGAGAGGATGGGGACTGGCAGCTGTGTGAAGAGGTGTATAAATATGAATATGAGTGGAAGGAGAGCTCGAGGCCATTCGACGAAAATCTGGGATGTGTTAATGAGAGACGATTTTACAGTTAAAGGCCTAACAAGAGGACAAGCAAGGGATCGTGTAGCCTGGAAAGCAGCCATTAGATGAACCACAGATTGCACATGCAAGCATGGAAACAGCCATAAAACGATGATATAATGATGATATAGAAAAACATTTTTTTCGGACGTTTACCACCGTTGATGCAGCATCTTTTACACCACATTATTTAACATGTTACATTAGTTATTCATGCCTGTTGCTTGTGTCCTTTATGTCATCCTTAAAATGGGTAAGTTTCCTGTTTGGAATGATTTTTCAATTTTGTTTGACTGCCGGACAGGCAAAGTGAATCAATTGCTTAACCCTGCTTTTTGCTTGGAGTGTGTGGGTAATAAAACAACTTTATAAGAGTGAGGGATGTTAAGCATAGAGATTATGCATTTGCAATCATTTACATATCACGTATGCACAGATAGCCGAAATTGTGGAAATTGTAGCTTTTTTAACTGCAGTATAGCACAAACGTTTTGACACTTTCATGTGCGATAATGTTTTAAACCACCATATATCACACACTTTGTAATGATCATCTATAAACAATGAAGAAAACTCAAGCCTTGCTCATTGCATGAGTTTTTAATCAGGCTTGTAATTTCTAGTGGTTTTGTTGTCTTCTCAGTTTACATTATTTTCCCTTCATTGCATTAACCAAAGGTTCACTCAAAGATATCGCAATTATGATTTCTTCCAAGTTTACACAACGTGTTGCTTTGAAGAGGCTGATTAATTATAAGGCAACATGTGCCATGCTTTCATGCATAACTAAGGCCGAAGTCACATTTGCTCTACGGCGAGGATACGGTGGCCGTACGCCCTCTGAATTGACAGAAACATGCGGTGGCCGCAGAGTTTCTGAGGTGGCCTCAGGGTGGCCCTACGCTGTTTGGCTATATTTTACAGGCCGTAGGGTCGCCGTGGAATTATAACATGGAGTTATAACTTTTTTCATTTCTACATTCGCCGTAGCAATTCGACAAGCCCCAAAAAAAAAACTGGTATAAAAATAAAATAAAAAATTAACCCATTCGTTAACGTCCGTCTGGCCGCACGTTCGCCTTAGGGACCCCTGCGGTCGCCTTGCGGGCACCTTGCGTCTGCCTTGAAAATTCTATGGCCACCGCAGGAACGCCCTAAGGTCACCGTACGACATCAAATCAAAGACCGTATGGCAACCCCACGTTTTCGGTCTCCACAATTTATAAATACGCCGTGCAGCTCCCCGAAAAATAAAAACATATGTGACTGCTACATTGTGTGACCGTGGAAATACTGCGGCCGCCGTATAATTGCTAGTGGCCGTAGATTTTGGAGACCCCACGGCCGCCGTGGCAAATGTGACCTCGGCCTAAATAACATCAGCTCTTAATGGAGCTTAGTAGTCTGATTTGGTGTCAATATCGAGTTTAATACATTGAGCACTTACAACCTTTATAATAAGCCAATATGGTTTCTCCTGTTGTTTCTTCAATTCTTCTTACTCTCAGTGTACACCTCGTATTAACCTCAGCTGTACCAAGCAGTATAATAATGCAGAGTGTTGATGGTATTTCTTCACTAAGCATCATAATCAACAGACAAGGATGTCATTAATATTTTAATCAACACACACCACAAGACTGTCGTAATAAACATGAGTATTTTGTGATATTCAGTACTGGTAATGGTGTTAACCTGTGTAATTCATTCATTCACGAGTGCACAGCACCTGGCTGCTGCTTTGTATCATTGCTGACTGTGTGGCTGATGCAATGCCTTCCATATGTCATGGCAGGAATTTAGAATTGGCGAGGGTGGCGATACACACAATACCTGACTCTTTTCGAATGGTACCGTGACAATACTTAAAATCCCGAGCTAAGTTCTAGCAGACCAGACAGTCTGTTTGACATCCCTTCGGATACAGGCGTACTCGTGGATGCAACAGAACAAGCATCAAGCTGACAGTTTACAGTCTGGTCTGTAATCACATGCACACGAGACTGCTCAAAGCCGACTGCACTACCTTTGAGCTACCCTTTTTGCTCACTATATAATTACTGATGGGATTTGTAATCAATTGCTGTGTTGTAAAATATTTTCAGTTATGATGTTGCAATAATCGCTGAAGATTAGCATGATTTTATCAAACCCACATGATGACATAAATTGTATCACGTGTCAGTATGTTCATTATTTATGGCATCACTAATCGATGTATATACATTATACCTGAGAAGTTATTCAGTAGTATGCATGTTGAAGCATCTAGCCTTATCTTTACTCTCGGTACTGGTTCGTGCAAAGATCTTTCTGGCATGGGATAAGAGTTCTTGTGCTGCAAGGAATTTTCAGCAATTGAGGGAATGTGTGGCTGGCCTGTCAGGTTGGGTGAGCAATGAGGATCGAAGGCTGCACTCTTAGGTTCAGGGGTGAGTGTCTGAGATGGCGGAGAAATTGAGCAGTCAAGTGCAGACTGCAATGAGGCCTGCCCTGGTCCCTGGTTGCAGACATCACGTCACTTGACTTGCTTGGCTGTGCGCAATTTTTGCTGTGACTAGCTTGAGTCTACACAAACATTCATGATTTGTCTTCTTTGTTTGGAATTTTTTTTTTGGTTTGTCAGTTTTTATTAAAAAGAACGACTTTATATCGCATAGTGAGCCGTGAAGGCAATACCTCTGGGGTCATATAATAATGATGTGGGCACGGGAAATGGGGTGGGAGGTAGGGGTGGTGATGGGGGCTGGTTGAGGTGGGTTGCATACATACGATTCGAAGTATCATGATTCTCGATGTATTTTAACATTTTACTTGTACTATTTTCTCCAATTTTTTTCCCTGCCCAAACTCTTTTTGACGCCATAAAAAAATAAAACCACAAACAATGATAATGTGAGCCCCCACATTATTGTTATGTGTCAGCCCACACGTGTTGAATTCTTACCAATACTTTATTGTTTTAATATATTCAGTTTTTAAAAATGCTTGAATCAATTTTGTTGAAATGGCGACATGACATTAATAAATTATTTGGGCCAAACATTTTTTTTTCCAATTCTAAAGGAAAATCTTTTGCATCAGAGAGATGTTTTTATTTCGAATCGGTAAACTTTTAATTTTTTTTATTCTTTGTTATTATTATTTAATCAGTCGATGCTCATAAGTGAGTATTTCCTCATAAAGTGATTCATTGATCCTATTATTTAGAAGAAGCTCATAAAGGTAATGTATGTATTTTTTATTGTTGCCAAAAAAAGATTTTTTTTTATATTTCATAATTTTTTTCCTCCAGAAAGTTGAGGCTCATCAAGGAGTACAGTCGCGGCAAAACTATTGGCACCCTTGCACTTTTTTTCAAATAAATCACAATTTTCTCGAAAAATAAGTTGAAATTGACAAAAGTATTTGGTCTCCACATTTCCTTATTTCATTGTTAATATTACAGAACCTTTGTTTTTGATCAGAACTTAAAATATCCTTTTAAATCAGAAAATAAAAAGAAATGGCATTGCCAAAATTATTGACACCCTCAACTTAATATTTGGTAGCACAGCCTTTGGACAAAATAAGTGCAGTCAAGCATTTCCTACGGCCATGTATGGGCTTCCAACACTTCTCTACTGGCAGTTTGGCCCATTCTTGTACAAACTTCTCCAGTTCTCCTAGATTTGAAGGGTGCCTTCTCGCAACTGCTGTTTTCAGATCTCCACACAGGTGTTCAATGGGGTTTAGATCTGGACTCATTGCTGACCACTTCAGAACAGTCCAGCATTGTGGCTTCAACCATTCCTGGGTGCTTTTCAAGTGCGTTTGGTATCATTGTCTTGCTGCAAGACCCATGACCATCGAGTGAGACCCAGCTTTCTGACACTGGGTTGAGCATTGCGCTCCAAAACACCTTGGTAATCTCCTGATTTCATGATGCCATGAAATTCAAGGCACCCACTGCCAGAGGCAGCACAGCAACCCCCAAACATCACTGAACCTCCTCCATGTTTGACTGCAGGGAAGGTGTTCTTTTCTTTGAAGGCTTCATCTTGTTTTTTGTAAACATAGAGATGATGTGCTTTCCCAAAAAAGCTCTAATTTGGTCTCATCTGTCCAGAGGACATTCTCCCAGAAGGATTTTGGCTTGTTTAGGTGTGTTTTGGCAAACTCCGTTCGGGCTTTCTTCTCTCTCTCTCTCTCTCTCTCTCTCTCTCTCTCTCTCTCTCTCTCTCTCTCTCTCTCTCTCTCTCTCTCTCTCTCTCTCTCTCTGTCCTCCTGTGTCTCCTACCATAGAATCCCCTTTCAATGAGTTCACAACGGATGGTGCGAGTTGAAACTGTTGTACCTTGTGTCTGAAGATCAGCTTGAATCTGTTTGGAATCTGAATCTGTTTGACTCCTTTTCTCCATTCAAACTGGTTGAATGAGTGATTTTTATATTACAGGCATCTGCAAATCACCACATGTGAGGAGGAGGAGGAGGAGAAGATTGGGATCATACTCTATGCAGAGCGATGGTGCTGTTTAAGCAGTCTCCTTGGCTATTGGGCACAATCCTGGACGGGTCACCACTCCGACACAGTATACCAGCATGCTGGCACTCATTTTGCCAACCGTGGAAGGATGACAGGCTGAGTTAACCCCACCTGGTTCTAATTCAACAGCTGAGCAGGATTTGAACTCGGGACCCTAGGATCGAAAGCCCACCACCCTAACCATTTCGCCAACACCAGGACATACAGGGGAGTTCCATTCCAAAATAAAGCAGAATCACATGTTTGAAATCGAATTATTTTCAACAACTCATAAAAGGTGATACTAAAATTGTCTGGGCCATTTTAGGATATTCTGTGTGATTGGATTCATACTCTATGGGAGTATGAATTCATACTCAAGTTCAAATTCTAGGATATTCTGTGTGATTGGATTCATACTCTATGGGAGTATGAATTCATACTCAAATTCAAATTCATACTCAAGATTGGGATCATACTCTATGCAGAGCGATGGTGCTGTTTAAGCAGTCTCCTTGGCTATTGGGCACAATCCTGGACGGGTCACCACTCCGACACAGTATACCAGCATGCTGGCACTCATTTTGCCAACCGTGGAAGGATGACAGGCTGAGTTAACCCCATCTGGTTCTAATTCAACAGCTGAGTAGGATTTGAACTCGGGACCCTAGGATCGAAAGCCCACCACCCTAACCATTTTGCCAACACCAGACATACAGGTGAGTTCCATTCCAAAATAAAGCAGAATCACATGTTTGAAATCTAATTATTTTCAACAACTCATAAAAGGTGATATTAAAATTGTCTGGGCCATTTTAGGATATTCTGTGTGGAATAAGCTAATATTTAATGATTTTTTTCAGCTTTTTTTGTTTTGTTCCTCTGCAAACCAAAGAAATTCATATGTGGATACCAAAATATGTTTTTAATTTCAACAATGTTCTGGAAGAAATAGTGCATTATTTGATAAAAGTGCAAGGGTGCCAATATTTTTGGACACGACTGTATTTGCTCAAAAAAGACGATTCACTGATCCTACTATTGAGAAGACATCCACAACATTTTCAACAACTTTACACCTTTCCAGTAATGGGGTCTGGGAGACCTGGGAAACATAACAAAGTAAACTTTTGAAAGAAAACATTGTTTTTTATTTTTATTCTTTTATGTACAAAGGTGAGATTGATTGGGGAGTATTTGCTCAAAAGAAGCGATTCATTGGTCTTTTTATTTGGGATGGGACTCATATCTGATGGAGATCATAATCAACAGAGAAGGGGTATATATACATCTCGACATATATATATATATATATATATATATATATATATATATATATATATATATATATACATATATATGTATATGTATGTATGTATATGTATGTATATGTATGTATGTATATGTATGTATATGTATGTATCTATATGTATATATGTATATATGTACATATATATGTATATATGTACATATGTATATATGTATATATATATATATATATATATATATATATATATATATATATATATATATATATATATATATATATATATATATATATATATATATATATATATATATATATATATATATATATATATATATATATATATATATATATATATATATATATATATATATATATATATATATATATATATGACGTGTGTTCAAAAAGTATCCAACCTTAATTTTTTGTGCGTAAACAAATGAAGCTAGGGAGGCCTGGTTTGGTGCACGTACATAGGCGATCCTAATCTGTATGTGTAAATATTTTCCCGCCTGCAGAAGCTGTCAGTCGCCGACAGACCGCCGATGAGTGAGGAAGTGTAAGTGAGCGCCGTCGGATTTTCGTTTTTGACAAAATAACGGATCACTGTGGTCTCATCGCCAGTGATCACTGTGTTGAAGAAGTTGGGATCGCTGTTCACAGTCTCCAGCATGTCCTGTGCGATCTCCAAACGGAGATGCTTCTGCTCGATGGTTTGCAGCTTTGGCACAAACTTCGCTGAGATTCTCCTTAAGCCCAAATCCTCAGTCACAATGGAATGAACGGATCCAATGCTGATACCCGCCTTGTCTGCAAGTTCTCTGATCGAGATTCTTGTATATATATATATATATATATATATATATATATATATATATATATATATATATATATATATATATATATATATATATATATATATATATATATATATATATATATCTTGCAATCACCTTGGTATAATGTATATATATGCATATATATATACATATATATATATATATATCTATATATATATATATATATATATATATATATATATATATATATATATATATATATGTTTGTATATGTACATATATATATATATATATATATATGTTTGTATATGTACATATATATATATATATATATATATATATATATATATATATATGTATATATATATATATATATATGTATATATATATATATATATATATATATATATATATATATACATATATATATATATATATATATATATATATATATATATATATATATATATATATATATATATATATATATATATATATATATATATATATATATCTCATCCTCAAACCCCCTCCAAACCCAATGTCCTCAATCTGCCCACCCCCTCAAATGCCTCAAACTCCTTGATCCCAACTCTCTGCCCAACTTCCCCCAAGCCAACTCTGTCATCCCCTCCCCCTTTCTTCTTCAAGTCCGCAACTGCCTCAAACCCCAAGTACTCAATCCCCCTTCCAACCCAAGTCCTCAATCTCCCCCTCCCCCTTCCCATCATGTCAATCTCCCTCTTCCAACTCCATGCACCCACACCGCCAACTCTCTGTCCTCCTCTCCCCATTTCTTCCTGTTCTTCACAACATTACACAAATATACACAGGGAACGTTGGCGCTTGAGAGGGCCATTCGGCCTATCATGCCTGCGTTGTTCCCGTTCCCATTTGTTAAGACAAATGTTAAAAGTAAATATAGATGTAAAGTTAAATTCACAATTACTTCCCCCTTTCTTCCCTTGTCCTCACTATAATTCATGGACCAGTGTTTGTGTGTTTGTTTGTCACGCTACTACTCAAACAGTTGTGGGCTGATTCCATCCAGAGTTGCTACATAGAATCAGCATGGCCCCAATTGATGTATCGGCGTGTTCTTAACTTTGGCGGTGATGTTGGGGGGGGGAGGGGAGAGACGCAAATTCTTCATGTAAATTGTCGTATAGCACCGCCTCCAAGTGGGGGAGGGTATTACAATTTTTCACCATTTACAGTGCAGTATTCCTGTCCCCACGTTTTGCAGTGCAGTGAGGTGTTTTGAATTTTAATCAGTAGGTATTTTTTTGCTTCATGCACATAACTGCATGGGTTATTTTAATTTTTGCCGATTCAGAGCTGTCAGTTGCCCTCTCCACCACCCAAATAAAAGTATGCATCAGAAGAACGTGTTGCATGCTTGGATCAAGATCGCCTGCGGGGCAGGTACCCTGCTTGTGTGAGTAATAATGAACAAAAATGATGCCTAGAATGAGATATGAACATTATTACATGATCAGGAGCTCATTACCATCCAATGGGTGCAGCCTGTCAAAGACCAAGAGCGGAAGTGATGCCCCAATAGCCGTGGAAGAATTTTACGGAAGAACAAAGAGAAGCCGTGGTACAAACTCTCAAAAAAGTCTTCGTTTTTGAATTTCTTGACGCCCTCCGGCATTATGTAAGTCTCACATCAAAATATGTATTAATATATTAGAATATCAAATATACTTGTTCTTTTTTATTTTGATTCTGATTCGTTTTTATGGTATACTTGATTGGTTAAAAAAAAAACACATGAAAAACTATTGGCCATTCAAGTACAATGGTAAACAACACACATGACGAAAATAACATCAGCATGATGTTTATTTTGTGTTTGTATGTGGCGCGGAGTTCGCAACATGAAATGTTGCACGCATGTCTGCCGGAAGACAAAATCTAAAATATCATCGTTTTCCTTGAGCTCTTCGATGAAATTTAGAGGCTTACAGATTTCGACAATTATTTAGCCCATGAGATCTGATCTTCAAATCCGAAATCATATTTAAATTATTACTTTAATTATTCCGTGAGAGTATGTCGTGTTTCCAAGGCAAGGCATTTTTAATAGGCCGAATCAAAATGATGACTAAAACCTGTGAGGTGAAGTTGGGCTGACCAAGGATGAGCCTTTCATGAAGGTACACCATTAATTAATTATCTTCGAAAAAGGTATTTAACTTTACCCAACCACCCAGTTTTCATTCATGCACTATGTAGCATGCATGCAAATTTTTGAGTTGCTCGGCTTCATGGTTTTGGAGTTATGGAGGACACACACACACACACACACACACACACACACACACACACACACACACACACACACACACACACACACACACACACACACACACTCTGACTTATATCAGGGATCTTATGAAAATGGGAGCCAAATATAGGGGAACCAGTGATTCGGCCATGGAGTTGTGTTAGATCTTCTATTGTTGATTCTGTTTCTGATTTTGTCTGTAAAATGTGAAATTTTCGATTAAAGGATTAAGTGTTTGAGAAGCCAAGGCTTGTTTTCCCAAGATTGGGCAAACCCATTGTTGAGTAAGCTTCATGTTCCGAAGGATATTCAGGATGTGCATAAGAAGTATGTTTTAGTTCCGGCAGATAAATCAGCTAATACGATTGTGGTGGGTTGTATAAAGTTTTACATGGCGGTTTTATTAAGGGAGTTAGGTATTGATAGAGTTCTTCAACTGGTTTAGGGAATAGCACATATTTTCCATGTCAAAAGCATTTCCAAGACATTATGGCTGAGCATTCGAAGGTTTTCAGTAATAATTTTAACATAAAAAGTTGAGGTAAATGGATGTATTCCCCGTCTTTTTCTGTATCCCTAAGTTTCTTAGAAACCTATATAAGTTTAGGTTTATAGTCGGAGCAATGTACTTTGAAACGTTTGTCAGTTATGGTTAATTTAAGTTACGAGTGGTTTGGGAGCAATTTAGGAAATATTGTTTAGCAATTCGTAATAATTCTGGTATTAACACTTTATGGAGTATTAGTTCCATTTTAGAGTTATTAGATATGATTCGATTCCTCAATATTAAATCTGTTGTTTTTGATTTTTTTTTTCAACCTTGTATACAAATTTGGATTCAGCATTGGTTAAGTATGCACCCTTTAGTGTTATTAGCCCCCTTTGGACTTCATCCGAAATGGTGGCTGGTGGGTTTGGTCTCCATTTTCGTGTGCGTGCGCTGCTGCACCCACAACCATATATCGGACATTATGGACCGATTTTATTTGCACTGGGCACAAAGACAACACATGATGGTATACATATGTACTTCATTTTGTTTTGCGATGGAATCAAAGATGGCCGACAGGCGGCCATTTTAGCTGTTAAAAAAAAACCCAGTGTCGAACACATCCTCAACCATTTATCGGACATGCATTTAGCAATGTTGCTCAAACTTAGCACACAGATAAGGATTGACAGCTTACATATGTACTTCATTTTGATTCAAGATGAGATCCAAGATGGCCGACGAGCAGCCATTTTGTTAATAAAATGCGTCACCAACCATTTCTCAGACATGCATTGTCCAATTTTGTTCAAACTTGGCAAAGGCACAGTGCATGATGCCATGTACGTTCATCTGACTTTATTTTGTGATCTGGTCAAAGATGGCAAACTGGTAGACTGGCAGCCATCTAAGTTGCAAAAAAATCCTCTGTATCGAACACATCCTCAACCATTTCTCGGACATGCATTTACCGATTTTGTTCAAATTTGACACAGATTAATCTTTACCAATCTTGTTCAAACGTCCCGACAGTCACATTTGATCAGATCAAAAAATAAAATGAGGAGCGTGTGTATGCCGTGATGTACTGTGCTTGTGCCATTTGAACAAATTCGGACTATGCATGTATGAGAAATTGTTGGGGACACATTTAAGTAACAAAATGGCTGCCAGTTCCAAAAAAAGTAATGGAGCCCTCCCAGGTTTTTTTTTTAAGAACAGATCTGATCTCGACAAATTATGAATTGCTTATGCAAGTTATCGTTCATTATCTGTGTGCCAAGTTTGAACAACATTGGCAAATGCATGTCTGAGAAATGCTTGATGACATGTTCAACATTGGGTTTTTTTGCAATGAAAATGGCCGCCAGTCGGCCATCTTGGATCTTATCTAAAAAAAATAAAAGAATGGCTTGCATACATGATCTATCATTCTTTATATGTGTGCCAGGTTTGAACAATATCGGTGAATGCATGTCCGAGAAATGGTTGAAGGCGTGTTCGATACCGTTATTTATTTATTTTTTAAAATAACTAAAATGGCCACCAGTCGACCATCTTTCATTGAATCACGAAACAAAATGATGTGCATATGTACACCATCATGTGTTCTCTTTTTGCTAAGTACAAATAAAATTGGTCCATAAATGTCCGAAATATGGTGACGGATGCATGCACGCATGCATGCATGCACTGACATGAAAATTGAGACCAAATCCATGAGCCCCCATTTCGGACTAAGTCCATCGGAAATAAGCAGAACATAATCAATGGCGTAGCAGCCTGGTAAGGCTTGGTACTGTAATATTTAGAATTTTTTTTTTTTAATTAATAATAATGATGAGTATCCTTGGTCTGAAGTAGCATCGCGGTAAAATTACATGATCAAAAATACCACGATAAAATACATGCAAATTCTCATTTTCATAACAATGTTTGTAAATTGTATTCCCTGTGCTCTTTAACTTAAAGGTCCCCTGACATGCCAAAGTACATAAATTTCATTTACAGTATATATGTCCGAGAGGAGTTTTTCATCGTGATTTCATATCTGACAATGTTTTATCACAATACTCATTCTGTAAAATGTAAAATAAAAAAAACAAACCTCTTCGGGAACGCTCCTAAAAATTCTCCTGAAAGGGGCGTAACCCACATGACGTCATATACAAGATGTCAAAGGCTGCACGTTAATTACTCGGGTGGGTGGTCCACGTGATTCTATTGGCTTTCTGTGTTTCCACATTTGATTGGTCGACTCAATCGCTTCGTTCATTTCTGCTTTAAAAAAATCGAACATTTGGTTTTGAATAATGGATGACATGGACTTTCACTTGTCTGGTAACGACAGTGAGTGTGAGAGAAATGAAGGATTTTGGTCTGAATCACATGGAGAATTGTCGGATAACGTCGTCGCGGGAGGTGAAGTTCAGGCAGCTGGAAATGGAATACGGCCTTACCAGTTCGAGCCCGAAGCAGGACAAGCAGAGAAAAATGGCGATGAAATTCCTGGCGTTCATGATGATCGGGATGACATCGAAGGAAGACTTGGCAATAACAACTGGTTAGACTAAATCCTATTCGTAATTCAAAAATGTAAATTTGACTTGCATACTGCTCGATATCAGAAATATTTTAGTGAGGTGACGTGACCAGCACAGCGGACATGTTTCTCCGCGGCGAATTAATCACAAACAAGGCTGGCGCATGTCATCGGCCGTATCTCTCCGTGCATAAAACGAAGCAACCTCGCTGTCCGGATACGATGAAAACTTGTGTGCAGAACACACCTTGCGACACAATTGTCTAGAGTAGTCCGATAAATCTGACGTTCTGTTGCATTTTTATTTATTTTATTCCTACTATCGTTATGTAGCGCCAGTAGAAAACAATGAAAAAAAGACGATAATAAAATAAAGCTACAGCACGTCAGATTTATCAGCCTAGTCAGACGGACGACGGATTTATCGGGCTAGTCTAGACTCCAGAGATCTCGAGTTGACAATTAACTTGTATTAGCATGCACACAATGTATAAGTCAATGCGTAAGAGTCGTAAGAGTCCCGAAGATATGAGGCCGTGTAATAGGACAGATACATTTGTCTTTCATAGTTGTGCAAACATTTTTTTTCCCTTTTCTTTTATTACAGCATTTTGGCTGCTGGTGATGGTCATATGGCAGCTAAGCTGCCAGGGTAGCTATCATTTCTTGAAGCGTGACTGTGTCGCTGATGCAGTGCCCCTCTACCAGTACACACACTGGAACTGGTACTCATTTCGCCGACCTCGGAAGATTGACTGGCTGAGTCAACCCCCTGGTGTATTAATTCGGCGGCCGACGGGACTTGAACTCAGGACCCTAGGATCCCAAGCCGCCACCCTAACCACTGAGCCAACACCAGGCTAGCATTTTGGCAAAATGTTAATGAATAGCATGCCAATGGAAGCAGTGCCTTCACTCTAGATGTCCATATTCTCCGACGATTATCATCTTTCGGGAATACATTAAGGCTTACACCGTCTTTGCTTGTATTGCTGCATCCTGCTACGATACATCTTGCAGGCATTTTCGAAAGTACAGCTAAAACTATTTAAAACTTTCGCGAAACAATCACTGGAATTAAGACGATCACAGAGATTGCACTAACATGTGCAAATGCATTTGTAGGTACTGTATAAGGTGCGCGACATCTCGACTCGAGTCAATCCACTCTGTGCGAGTTACTGTATGTGACGTCACGCAGACATTCGCTGAAGTCCATTTTTTTAAGGGGCGGGGCATAGTAAGTTGTGAATAGCTCCAGAAATGATCGAAATATTGCTCTAATTATCCCATTTTTGATTAAAAAAAATAAACATGGGTGATTTCTTCACAAGGAAGGTCAAGTTAATTTATAAATTTCAAGTTTATTTTTCATGTCAGGGGACCTTTAAACACTTATTCTCACAAGTTCATGAATAAACCATTTTTCACCCAGATGATGAAGCCATTGAAATAGAAATATCCCTGTCCACATTTTAATTCTTGTTAGTGGCGTTAAGATGTGCTTGCAAAAATCCTTGTGACCACCACACACCACCCATATTGGATCATGGTCCATGGTAATGTTCTGTCGAGGATTCTCATTTTTAAAGGTACACAGATATTTCTTCACAATATCAGAAAATATCATCCAGGAAATTCCAGTGACTCATTACAATATTACCACCCATAAATTCCTTTGTTTCAGTCTCATTCAGAATGTTTTGTATCAGATCATATCCGCTAATCTCCTTGGAGGCCAACCCATAAATGGTGTCATAGTCTGGAAAGACCGCTCACTTGGTAGTCTGGCTTTTTTGGGAGGCCATTTTGATGCAATACCTACATGTACTTATCACCACGCAATACCCATCTGTAAGATTGCCAAAAAAAACAGCTGAAAGTAAAAATTATTCGTTAGATCACTCGTACAATTTGGGGTGCAAAAGCTGCTATCTTTCGCACTTCTGCCTGAGCTCTGACCTTTTTGACAGCTGAATAGGGAATACTGTGCCTCCATCTGAGCCTCAGTTTGTCACATTAAATTCAATGAAACATCTTCATTTAGCAATGAGGTTAATCACTGGAAATCTGAAATAAACCCCAGTTCACTGGTTACCACTCCTTTCAAACATCACCCTCCCACTCCCCACCCCCTCCATCTGGTGGAATGCAGCAACACGCAGAGAGGTAATCCAAATAAACAATAACCCGGATCTTCCTATCCATAGAGACCTGACAGATGTCCTAACTCGCCACGTGATCTTCCGAAGCCCTTTCTGGTCACGAGTTCAGTACCTTCTCCTCCATAACACTGAAGAATATTGGATGAAAGTGTGGCTGAAAACTCCATTTCCAACAAATACATTCTTCCTGACCAAACAGTTCAACAACCTGGTTGCAATATTTTGAGAAGCATGTGAACAACCCTCAACAGGATAAGGACTGGACACAGCTCATGTGGCCCCTCAAAACCTCGCCTGGCTGTGTCTGCCGAAACCTTGACCAAACCATGGAGCACATCAGAACATCTTATCTCTGACACAAGTTACAGGGTGACATATTGGAGTTAAACTCTCTCCGGCAGGGCATTGAACTGACTCGGGGACTTAGAACCACAACTCTGACGATAGCTTCTGCTCAACCAGACAAAAGAAGAAGTACCAGCAGGAGGCGTTGTATCATTGAGCATGCTGTTCTTTTAATAGGGACACAAAGCCACATTTGGTGTGTCAACTTCAAGATCTGATGGTATCCTTTAAAAAAAAAAAAGGAGAAGCCATTGTGTGCCAATGACTTATCCTTTTTGGCTGAAATCATTGCTTGTGGTGTGCTGCATACTTATCATAACTTGAAGCAGGGGATTGTGATCGAATGTGAATATGGTACAGGTCGGATCCATCAATAGCCTTCCCTGTGTCAAAGTTTACTTTATTGCTTAATGTCGGAACACAAGTGCCTCATCTACCTAGTTCCTTTCACATCATTTCAAAGCTTCTTTTTATCCTGTTGAAAAGCCTTGAGTAACAAACTGTCAACGTGGATACACATCAACAATGTCAGTGATGCAAACAGTATTTTCAGATTAAAACAATCCATTGTGGGTTGGAATGTTCATGTTCCCATGGTCAACCCTTAGCTCACAATGCTGTGAACCCAGATTCAAAATGCATGTTTGCCCATTGTCTTCTTATGTCCTTGTAAATCTTGGAAAAGTTCATTGATGTCCACTAATGTCTTTCTTCTGCATGGGATTTGTGTACAAGCTCCACTATGATCACATAACTCGACATTCAATTAATAAAGGACAAAATGTCGATGAAAATTCATATTTTAAAACATGCCACAATCATGTGTTTCATAACAATCATCCAACAAGTCCATTTAAATAAATTGATAAAGTGAAGGAAAATAAATTACTCTTAAAATGACATCAATTTTATTTTTTTTGTTGACGTGGCTAATTTCACTGTGCCAATTAAGGAAAAAAACGTTGGAATCTGTAACTATGCAATAACGAAGGACAATTTTCTGCCATTTAGTCAATTTTTGTAAATATATTTCGCTCACTAATTGCGTCTTTCACCTGACAGAACTTTGTGACAGTGATGCAAGCTCAATAACACATTTAATGTATTTCAATTGCAGTGAGGAAAGCAATAATTCTTGCCAAGGCAAATTGATCACCTCAAAATGGCGTAACATTTAAGGATTATCAGAAATAATAAACATGGTTTCATTGTGCTTCAGACAATAGTTCTGACACACAAGTTATTGTTACGTTTCAGGGGGGGGGTATGCATTCAAAGGGTAATTAGGATGTTTAATTAGGTATGCCATGCTGTTCGAGTTTACCAGGATCTCAATGTAATAAGTAGCAATTCAGTGGTGATAAGTTGTCTGGTAAATGTTCATTTCTTCAAGGGGGAAATGATAATTGTCACGTAATTAGATAGGGACACGGGATAGGGTAAGTGTGTCTGCGTAAACCCCTTTTGGTATTCTCTGGAGGATGGCCGTGACGTCACAGGACAGTGCAGCGGATGGCTCCGCCCCGTGGTCACGATTGGCAGAAGGCAACGGCGGTGGGCCAATAAACGGCTCGATTGGAAGTGACGAGGACAGGAGGATAAAAAGGTTCTGTTCGGGGTCGAAAAGGAAGAGGAAGAAGATCGGGACAAAAAGATCGTGTTTTTTGGTGTGGACGCTGTTGCGCGGAGAGCGTCCTTGTTGTTGTGCTGATTCGATCGTGTTCTTCATCGTGTCTTGGAGCCTTGCTGAGCCTCGTGCCTCACCTTGGTTGGCTCTGGGGTTCTGCTGACTCGGAGTACGGGGTCGAACGGCGGGCGGACCTGCCTCCCTCTCCTGCTCGCAACTTGACGCCAGAACTGGTTCCCTGGCGGCTGTGAGCGAACTTGGGCCAAGACCAGGAGGTCGACAGCACCACGGTTTCTCCTGCCCCCCCTGACGAGAGCAAGGCCAGCTCGTCCGACGCCGATCCAGGGACATTTGCGTCCACACCACGGTCCAGCCTGACCACCAGAAATAGCTACGTTTTGTGTGTGTGTGTGTGTGTGTGTGTGTGTGTGTGTGTGTGTGTGTGTGTGTGTGTGTGTGTGTGTGTGTGCTTGGCGCCTTAGAGGGTTGTAGATCTGTATATTCATTGGAATTGTCTGTGTTTTTCCCCACGCCCGATCCCACACCATCCCGTCGAATCGCCCCGGATCCCTTTTCTTGCCGAGTCTTGTTATTTCTGGTTAATAGTAAAAACAAATAAACATCATCAACTCAGTGAAAAGTGACTCGTGCCACCTTCCTCGTCCCGTTTACGGTAGAGCGATTAGAACCGCCATGTTTGGGTTATAAATAAATAAACCGCCTCCATCGTTTCGGCTCATTCTACGTTGGCGGGACTATTCAAGTCCCGTGGATGTCACATTGGTGTCAGGGTGTTGGATGTTCGAACCCCTCTAAATTATATTTGGTATCGGGAGAATATACCAAGATTAAAATCTCGCCACGAATTGGAATATAAAATTACTACAGAAAAGCGCGCGAGCGCGGGAAAATTTTGGCGGGATTTTTCAAATTTAAATTAATTGGCGGCAAACGGGACTTCTGCACCATGGCGGATGTGCAGATGTTTGAGGAGGAAGGCCACGTGTCTGGCAGCGAGTCGGGGGAAGAAGGGAGAGACGGGGGTAGGGTTGGAACCTCCCCCATTCCGAGCGTGGACCGCGCTTCATCGCCCGTAATGGAGCCGGCAGCGCCGGAAACCGGCACGATGACGATCTGGACAATGTTGGAACGTTTAATGAGTGCAATTACAGCACAGGGGGCAAAAATGATGGCACAGGGGGCACAAATGGCAAAATGACGGCACAAATGGAAAATCAATTCGTGACACAGAGGGCAGAAATGACAGATCAATTGGGGGTAATGGGGGTACAGTTGGGTGCACGGATTGATTTAATGAGGGATGAATTGGGGGAAAAGATGGAGAAAATGAAAACTGAGATGCAGGAGTGTGTGGATGTTAAATTGGGAGAAATACAAAGTAAATTCGAGGATAGATTGGAGGAAACAAAGGTAGAAATTATATTGGAGGGGGAAAATATATGGAAAAAATTGGTAGATAAAATTGATGCAACGAACATTCGGGTTGATAAAGTGGATGAAAGCCTGGAACGTCATCGTGCCTGTGTGGATGCTCGTATGCAGCTGCAAGTTGAAGAGTGGGGAGAGCTGAGGAAGCAAGGGATGAATTTGGCGGAGGAGGTAAAAGGATTGGAGGCTCGGTTGGATGAACAAGATAAAATTATGAGCCAAGATGAAGTCTTGGATAAAGGCCTGGTAGAGCCGTCTTTTGTAAGTAGAGTGTCCGGGTTGGTTGAGGAGCAGCTACAAACTTGCGACGGAGCCTTGGAGGAGGTTGTGCGGGCCCAGAAGATCCTGAGGGAAGAGGTGAATCGGTCCATTCAACGTTTGGAACAGGAGGCAAAATTGACCCATGAGACCCTCACCACAAAACATCTTTGGCCACAGTGGGCTCCGAAATTGGATACGCAGCCACAAGGGTGTTTGATCCCTGGGCTGGATTCGGACAAGGGAGAAACTGAGAAGCGGGCCACCGTAAAAGTGATCCCCCTGGTAAATTTCGATGGATCAGGGAGCGTTGAAGCTTTTCTGACGCAATTTGAGTGCATTTCCCGACTAAACGGGTGGAATGAGCGGGAACGTACAGGGAATTTGGTGGCAACGTTGTGGGGACCAGCCGCAGATGTGTAAAACGTGATCGCGGAGGGGATGTTGACCAGCTCCCACATTTGCGAGGCGTTGAGCCATCGGTTTGGCAAACTGTGATCTGGTGCGGGCTCAGGACATTTACCAATCAGTCAGGATCGCGTATCGGGACCTTACAGTGGAGGCGTGGGACAGACTGGCACTAGAGAAATTTTTAGCTGCTCTTCCTGACCCTGAGGTCCGAGCGCTAGTGGAGCTACAGGATCCACCCACCGTTCACCGAGCGGCTGAGTGCGCAGCCAGGCTGGCCTTGTGGAGTCGGCCAGGTCGGGTGCCCGAGAGGCCATCGGTGACGATCTGACAGGCAGAGATTCAGGACCAGGGAGGGGGGCTGGGAGAAATTGGCATTATCGAAATGTTTCAGGAAATTTGCCAGAAACTGTTAAGTTTGATAAGGGGTAATTCGGTAGTTGGTGTGCCAAAGCGGCGGGGTCCAGCCCAGCCAAGAGAGCAATTTGATTATGGCCGAGGGGGTCCGGAACCGGAAGAGACATTACACCGATACCCACGGGGGCCTTTTATGGGGAGTTGTTTCCGGTGCGGGCGAAGAGGACACATGCAACGATATTGCCGGTACCCGGCGATGGAGGGACCCTCCAATAGACTTTTAGACTCGGAGAGGGTGAATCCTCCTGCTGAACCGCCAGGTCTATCCGAGATGCCCTTTCATAGGTCGGGTCCGGAGATCACTCTTGGGAGTCGGGGAGACTAGATTGGGCTGAGCATATACGGCCATGCTCGGCTGCTGAGATTATGGCGAAGTGCCCTCCTTTGGTGAAAAAAAAAAATGAATTGTGGGAAAATTGGCATGGGTTTGTAAGTTCTGCTGGATTTTAGAGTGACAATCGGGACAGTGGGTAATTGGTAAAAAAGCGGGCACAAGTGGCTGTCCAATGGCTGGTGCGTGGATCGGGTGAGAAGTGCTGTGTGAGTTGTTTTAAGTTAAGAAGTGAAATGTATGGTGCACACATTGATTTTTTATTGGACATGGTGTGGTAACAGGGAAGGTCATGGTCGGCGAAGTGTTAGAAATGCAGGTGTCACATTTAAGGCCGATGGGGTGGGGGAGTCATGTGGGTTTTGTGGGTGGGGATGATGTGCTTGTCCACAGGGATTGCTGAAGCTCACGGTGAGCGTGAATTGCGACCCCCTTCAAGGAGATTCACCACCTGGTGGCTAATGGTGACAGTGTCTGGAGGCAACTGGGAGAGGGTCTGGTTGGGCGACCAAGGCGGGTAGGACCTTGGCGACCCAGGAAGGCCAGAGGAGCCAGTGAGACCCCTTCCAGAGTGTTGTACGGGTTAGAGCTGATGGCTACCAGGGGTGAGGGAATCAAAGGGAGCGGGGCGGAGAAACGTCCGGGTTGGATTAAAGCTTACCTGTGGGCATGGTTGCACCTGAGTGGCCCCCATCATCTTGTGGTAACCCACCCCACGGCCACGACGGGATTCAGCCTGCATGATTAAAATGATGACCATGACCTAGAAATGTAATGATGACCATCGTGTGAGTGTTGTGAAGATGTGTGAGTCCCACTCGATCCCGACATCCCACACAACTTGAC
The DNA here is from genome assembly GCF_056783735.1 of Eptatretus burgeri. Lineage (NCBI taxonomy): Eukaryota > Metazoa > Chordata > Myxini > Myxiniformes > Myxinidae > Eptatretus > Eptatretus burgeri. The sequence goes on from NC_140971.1 coordinate 30,665,370, forward strand.
ATGTGCAGCAAGGGCATGATGTCCGCATAATTTTCGGGCAAGCAAATTTGAAAATTGGCTCCCCAGGTAACGCTGGGTCTATTAGCATCCACTGGGGGAGGCGGTCAAGTGTAAATATCCTGTGAATAGTGTCGTTAAGGCTTAGAGTAGGAATGTAAAGTATATGTTGTGTTTTTGTGGAACCTTTTGTTTCCCCTCCCCAGATCACTGGAAGAGTGCTGGGCAAGAGCGATGATCCAGAAGATGGAGTGCAACTTCGCTCAGTGTTATCATGTGATAAAATAAAAAAAAATAAAAAAAAAATAAACGAATGATTGTTTGGGCGAGGATAAGGCCAGAAGGGGGTAGTACATTAAGCAGGATAGGTAAGTTAGCTGCGACTCGCTGCCCATTGCCCCTCCAACTTTATTTCGTCAGGTTAATTAGGTGTGAGTCAGTAAGTGTTAAGGCTGGTACGGTAGCGCCTGTGATATACCTTGCAGGAGCTGCGGTACCAGAGGAGGGGGCAGTGTTACGTTTGAGGGGGGGGTATGCATTCAAAGGGTAATTAGGATGTTTAATTAGGTATGCCATGCTGTTCGAGTTCACCAGGATCTCGATGTAATAAGTCGCAATTCATTGGTGATAAGTTGTCTAGTAAATGTTCATTTCTTCAAGGGGGAAATGATAATTGTCACGTAATTAGATAGGGACACGGGATAGGGTAAGTGTGTCTGCGTAAACCCCTTTTGGTATTCTCTGGAGGCTGGCCGTGACGTCACAGGACAGTGCAGCGGATGGCTCCGCCCCGTGGTCACGATTGGCAGAAGGCAACGGCGGTGGGCCAATAAACGGCTCGATTGGAAGTGACGAGGACAGGAGGATAAAAAGGTTCTGTTCAGGGTCGAACAAAAAAAATTTCAGACAATTTCAGACAAAAAGATCGTGTTTTTTTGGTGTGGAGGCTGTTGCGCTGAGAGCGTCCTTGTTGTTGTGCTGATTCGATCGTGTTCTTCATCGTGTCTTGGAGCCTTGCTGAGCCTCGTGCCTCACCTTGGTTGGCTCTGGGGTTCTGCTGACTCGGAGTACGGGGTCGAACGGCGGGCGGACCTGCCTCCCTCTCCTGCTCGCAACTTGGCACCAGAACTGGTTCCTGGCGGCTGTGAGCAGACTTGGGCCAAGACCAGGAGGTCGACAGCACCACGGTTTCTCCTGCCCCCTGACGAGAGCAAGGCCAGCTCGTCCGACGCCGATCCAGGGACAGTTGCGTCCACACCACGGTCCAGCCTGATCACCAGAAATAGCTACGTTGTGTGTGTGTGTGTGTGTGTGTGTGTGTGTGTGTGTGTGTGTGTGTGTGTGTGTGTGTGTGTGTGTGTGTGTGTGTGTGTGTGTGTGTGTGTGTGTGTGTGTGTGTGTGCTTGGCGCCTTGGAGGGTTTGAGATCTGCATATTCATTGGAATTGTCTGTGTTTTTCCCCA
>NC_140971.1:30676829-30694329 GCF_056783735.1 Eptatretus burgeri
CTTATGAAATTGTATTTTTTTTTATCACTGATTGCTGTTGTAGTCAGTCACTGCTGGAGTTAGTGAGAGCCCAAGGTATGAAATTGGTTTTAATGCAAAATCCTTGCAATTGACGTTTTCGATGTGTGCCCCTCCATAGTTCAGACAGGCATTGATCCTGACTCCAAAGTTCGGCCCAACTTTCCTGTAGGTCTCAGGTGGCACTGCCTGGAGGTACTCTGACACCTCCTGCTTCAAACCATCCAGTGTGGCAGGGTGGTTGGCATAGACAGAGCCCTTGGTAGCCCCCCAGAACCAGTTGTCCATCGTGTTCAAGTCTGGGCTATGATGTGCCCAGTCATGACAGGTGCCCAGAGCAATGAGGCAGTAAGTGAAGAGCAGGAAAGTGATGGTGTCACCAGCTGTATGCAGGAGTGCACCATCCTGCATAAACCAGGTCATGCGGAGCTGGTTTGGGGTGACCTTTTGTGTTACATCATTGTGGAACTTCTGGAGTACAGCACGGTAGTGCTCACCTTTGATCACCACCATCCTGCTGTTGTCATTCTCGAACCAGTAATCCCCCAGCGTTCCTCATCTGGCATTGAAGGCGCAGAAGCATGACCTTAGGTCCTCTTAGGTACCTCTCAGTGATCTCAGGTGATTCTGCCCCCCAGAAAATGTTGTTGTAGTTATTTATGGCACCGTTCAAGTGTAAATGGGCTTCATCACTGAACCAGATCAGGTTGATCCAGTTCGGGTACTGCTCCATCCTCTGTCACTGAGCCAATTGCACATATCAAGTCTCCTTCTCATGTCATCTTGAATCAGTTTATGCCTAAAAGAGATGATGTATGGGAAAAGCTTCAGTTCCTTTGTGAGGATACTCCAGACTGATGTTGGTTTGATGCTGAGCTCCCGGGAGCGCTGGCGCTGGGTCTTCTTGGGACTGCCCACTGCAGAATCTTTCATGGCATCAATGTTGGCTTTTTAGTCTCATACCACAGAGCCACCACTGTTTTCTTCTACTTCACTGTCAATGGCATAGTTGAGCCAGCTACAGAGCCAGAAATCCCAGCATACAAATACCACGAGAACACCACCACACCCTGAAAAGGAAAACGGCACGAGTCAAAAAATGAAGAAATGGCAGGAAGTCAAAGTTGTATCAATATTTTTGAAGCACCCTGTAAATGCCTTCTGATACATTTAATTTGGGGTGTCTTGGATTATTTTGTGTATCTTGTTCATGGAACGTTTTGAACACCCTCTATACATGTCGAACCTCCTCTGAGATTTACGACTGATTGACACCTGAGAATCCTGATTTTTCTGAACATTTTGCAATTACCAACAAAGCGTCACCCAACCATCACCATTTTCAAACTAATGCAGTGAACTTTTTTTCACTGCACTAGTTTTAAAATTGGTGCCTCAAGGATTACACTTGAAACAAGATTTAACAAACTGCTAATTTGAATTAATCTAACACAATGGTTTGGGCCACATCATTGCATAAAAAGAGAAATTGGGAAATTAAGATCGGAGGAAATTTCTTCTATATGAGAAAATGAGCTGTTGTCATTACATGATCCCTGAATGCCAAAACAATGCATCGTAAGTTGATTTGAGAGAATTATTTTCCAATATGCTGAAGTAATATTCTCAAAAGCTTGAAAAGAGATGACAACATCCTGAATATCAGCGCATTACCTAAACACAGAAATGAGACAACTGAATTCAGTGCAAACTCATTTCCATGATTGGATAAAGGCAGAATCCATCAAACATCATTATCACAAAGCCAAAACTGATATGCCAATAATATTGTTGTCACCCGTTGAAAACTCCGGAGGGACGGCGAGTCTTTAAAGACCATGATCGTAGTGAGGTTATCATCACAAACGGGGTATCATGCTGGCAGTCACCTGACAGATCTTAATTAATTGGCCGAGCGGAGCCAAGTCACATGCTGCAATCTTAATTAGAGCCCAATTTCTTGATTAACCAATCACCAGTTGCCATATGCCGCCATCGAGACAGACAGGATGAGTTGAGACACGAATGCATTTTAACAATGTATTAAAGATTGCATGTATTTACAGGAAAAACGTACATATTTACAAAAATCAATTCACAAGACTTGTCTGTACAGGCAATAATATTCCCACTTATCCCTGACATGTGCATTCCTACCCTCAGATGTCTTATAAAAAGTCACTTTACACACCACAATATGGCACCCATCAATCACCCTAGACAATGAAAGCACAGAGAGAGATGTGAGAGTAAGAAGGAGATTGGGACTGTTTGGGCTCCGTCACACCATTCATCTGCTCAGCTGAGCAATGTCTATCTTGGTCTCAGGGGGAGGGGTGGGGGCAAGACCAAGAAGGACAGAACAAGATCCCGAAGAACTTCACAAACAAGGGTTGATCCTCGGACAAGACCATACACCTGAGAAACTCGAGAATCCAAAGGCGTAAGATGCAATATTGGACGCGAAGACCGGAGACTGGAGAGAGTTATTCTGGGACAGACTCTGAGACTCACTCTGACTCTGGAACTCTTAATGTTCGTATATCCTGTGCTTTTATTTGCATCCAAAAGTGCAGGTTCTGGCTCTGTTGGCTGACACTTTCAGGTCCCCCTACTAATTTAATTGGAGGAGTCGCAGAGGTCAGAGGGTTCTTTGCCACACTTGATTGATGTATCAGAACCCCATGTCTGGTGGCATCTTGAGATTGGGTCTAGGTTTTGGTGCACTGTCATGGGTTGATTAAGATTTATTGCGCACCTGACATGCTGCGTCTATAGGATGTTACGCACACTAGTTCTCACCAGTTTTAAGTGTTGAGCGATCAATGGAGAGATAGCTGGCAGCCTAACCCGGGTGAATCCTGTGCTGAGAGGTGTGGGAAGTGGCTAAAGAGAAGAGTTTTGGAGGTGAAAATAACACATATGGGACACCGAACAAGCACATTCACAATGAATATCTACCCACATGAAATACAGTATGCTTAACTAAACAAATACAATGAAACATCTATTGTTATCCCAAAGATTGATTATTTTATCCCCTAGAATCCCTTTATCCCTTTTATCAATCGGTCAACTTCCCGACCCGGATCTCAACCAATGGTACTCCATCTCTTCTGGATCTGATTTTGACAAATTTCCCTGACAATATCTGCTGCTCTTCCTTCGCTCCAATTGGTTCTTCTGACCACGTCCTTGTTAAAGTGGACATCTCTCTGGCTGTTATCAGAGAACCACCTCACCGCCGTCGAGTCTGGCATTTCACTCAAGCCGACTGGCAGGGTCTCTGAGCAGCCATCAAACTTACAGACTGGTCTCCTATCACTACTTTCTCAAACATCAACTCATCCTGGGAATTCTTTCAAAGAAACTTGCTCTCCCTCATGCACAGATTTATCCCCTCTCGTGTTCAGTTGTCTTACCCTTCCTCCCGCCCTTGGTTTACTGAAGCTTGTGGCGAGGCAGTTGTCCTGAAACAACTTGCCTTTGCCTCATGGAAAGCAAACCCAACTGAGGGCAATCTCAGTTCTTTCCACAAAGCTCGGAACAAGTGTGTATCTACCCTCAGGAGAGCCAGAAAACAACATCTTTCTCATCTCAAGTCTGAACTCTCAAACCTCTCTCCCTCCTCAAAATCCTGGTGGCGTTTAATCAAATCTGTTTCTGGTGTATGTTCCCCCTCCATCCCCTCCCTTACCTCAAATGGCCGCACTGCTGATTCCACACGTGATAAAGCTGAATGTCTAAACTCGGTGTTTGCAGCTAAATCTTGTGTCCCAAACCCATCACTATCTCTACCCACTTTACCCAGTCGCACCCAACTGTCCCTGGACTCTGTATCCTTTTCTCCGAACAAGGTGGAGAGCTTGCTGTCAAACCTCGAGTCAGATTCTGCAACCGGTCCAGACGGCATCAGCCCACGTGTCCTCAAAGCCTGCTCTTCTGCTCTTGCTCACCCTCTCTCTGTTCTATTCACCCTCTCATTTTCCCAAGGTCATCTGCCATCTGCTTGGAAATCTGCTAACATCACTGCCCTGCATAAAAAAGGTGCAAAAACAGATCCCTGTAACTACAGACCAATCAGCCTTCTCCCAATCATCAGTAAGGTTATGGAATCCATCATCGCTTCAGACATGAAATCCTTCCTCTTCTCCAATGGCTTGATTTCCAATCATCAATTTGGTTTCAGACCAGGTCACTCTACCCTGGATATGCTGCTACTGCTCTCCCATCAATGGATGGAGGTCCTCAATGCCAGACAGGAAATCCGAGCCGTATCCCTGGACATATCACGTGCTTTTGACACAGTCTGGCACCCTGCCCTACTCACCAAACTCTCTTCCCATGGTATTCAAGGCCATCTCCACTCATGGCTCGCAGACTTCCTCTCCTGTCGCAGTCAACGTGTGGCCCTAAATGGAGTTCTTTCATCCCCTCTTCCTGTGCAGGCTGGAGTTCCTCAAGGTAGCGTTCTGGGCCCTGTTCTTTTTCTGGTTTTCATCAATGATCTCTCGGACTCTCTGGAAAATCCTCTATTTCTCTTTGCCGATGACTCCACCCTCTGCCGTACCATCTGTCATCCCTCAGACCGGCAAGCAGCAGCTTCTTCGCTCACTGCAGATCTGGATAAAATCACAAACTGGTCCAACACGTGGAACATGTCTTTCAATCCACACAAATCTCACACTCTCACTATGTCTCTTCGAAAGGACCGTTTACAAAACCCCCCCATCCACTTTCTCAACAATCCTCTGGAAGAAGTCTTTTCTTTCAAGCTTCTGGGTCTCACTATCTGCCATGACCTTTCCTGGGAAAGTCACATTTCCAACCTTGCCTCAAAAGCCAGTCGCCGACTGGGAATCCTCCGTCGTGCAAAGTCCTTCCTCGGCCCTCTTGAGCTCCTGACCACTTACAAAGCTTTTGGCCGTAGCCTGATGGAGTACTGCTCTCCCCTCTGGGCTGGTGCTCCTGCCTCCCACCTTTCTCGACTTCACGCTGTCGAAACCAGGGCTTTTAAGATCATTGGCATCTCCCGCAATGAAGCTGAGTCTTTGGGCCTCTCACTCAATCACCGCAGGTTGGTCGGTGGTCTTTCTGTCTTCTACCGACTCCTCTCCAGCCTTGCCCCCGCTGCTCTCTCTGCGATTTGTCCCAACCACATTTCCACAGGGCGCTCAAGGTCCGCCAACAACCCCCTTCTGGTAAAACTACCAAAATCACGAATCACTGCTCATCTTCACTCTTTCATTCCTCTTTTTTCCCGCCTTTGGAATAAACTTCCTCACTCTATTCTTTCCCATTCTTCCCTCCAGGCTTTCAAAACAGCTGTTCACCACCACCTCTTATCTTCCCCCATCCAAATCCTCGATCTTTTCTACCCCCGATAATCCACCCAAGCCCACTTCCTTCAATTCTCCTGCTTTCCTTCCTGAAAGTCCCTGTAATGTCCATCTTCTCCTCGCCATGTTCCCCGTCCCATCCCCATCCCTCTCCCTTCCACAGTTCACCTGTGTCTGTTCCCCAATGTTTTGTCCCTTCCACTCCCGCCCCTCTTGTCTCATGCCTCCTTGCTGTGAATTGTGTGTTAGCTCTCATACGAGCCTCGACCAAGGTATACAAAAAAAAAAAAATAAAAAAAAAAAAGAATCCAAAACCATAACAATATATAACTTCGCAAGTAATGTAATTAAAAAATGTATCTGTCAAATTCTATTGCACAACTTTTTCTGTTTGTACAGTTAACTCTTGCATTCCAAAACTATTCCTTGTGTATATATAGAATGCAAAAATCATTTGTTGTCAAATTTAATGCAATATTGCTTGAGCTCTAATTTGATATGATGATTCAAGTTTCATTCATACTTTGCTATCACAGCGCGTGCCCCGGAAGCAGTGGGGGAAAGAAAGTGGCACTTGTACATGTGGAAGAATTGAGTTGCTTCGCCAGTTAGTCACCCAGATAGCTCAGATGGTCGAGCTTTGCTGTAGTGTGCCAGATGACCTGGGTTTGATTCCTGGTCTGGGCTTGTAATTTTTCCACATATATTTATGATGTTCTAACCTGTTCATTTCTTATTAAATCACAGAATTATCGTAAACGTTTTTTGTGGTGGTCTGGCCTCAGGAAGGTTAATAAAATGAAAAGAATTAATTTAAATGCTTTCCATTAACAAACAAAGAAATAATAATAATAATATTTATAATGTTGACACTAAAGGGCTAAAAGCAAAGCACCAAGAAGAAGTTAGAATATTTGAGTGGACAATCTTGGTTCTTAGAACGAGATACTGATCATTGTAGTCTAAGAAACTCCATGGTTTTTGTTGACTATTTTTTTCATATACAGGTCTTTGTAATTAGTAAGAAAAATAATAAACACCTTGTCACGTCTCTGATTATTGTGAGGAACCCCCATTCCTCTGTTTATGCCTGTTCAGTTTACAATTTTTTTCAATTACGTCATTGACAGAGTAGATTCCATATTTCCATTTACGAAGACAATTTTTGCTCTTACAAATTTCAAATGGCATGCCATGAACACACAACTCACTTCTCAGTGTAACTCATTCCTCCACATCGATGTGTAGTGCAGTACTGTACTGCACATAGTACTGTCATGTCAAGGATGATTCCTCTGCATCGCATTATCCACCATTTGCTTCCAGACGCTGTGTTGTACAAAGTGCAACACAGACTTTATCGTAATTTCTCTCTGCATTCGTAAACATGACTGCACAGCGGCAATCTACTTCTCTCGGGAGTACTCCCGCTAAGAGATCTCGGCAAGCTATAAGTTTGGATGTGAAGGTGGATATTGCAAAAAGGCGCAACAAGGTGAACATTTAATGGACATTCTCTGTGCGTGTTGGTTCCACTGTGAGAACAATTACATTATTAATTGTTTTTAATATTATCGTTTGTATTATTAATGTATTTCAAGCAGTTGAAGGAGTAGGATTTAGATGTTTTTTCTTGAGTTATGATAATTCATAATTATCACCCCGAACGCATCCTCAATTTTTCGCTGTAAATTAAAGGGAAAACCATTTTTGATTCACAAATTTTTGCTTAACACGATGATTTCTAGGTGTGCATCCCTTTTGTAAATGGAGGAATGGGTGTGTCTCGTTGGTAAAACTCCTTGAACATCTAACATTCTAACATATCACCAAAAGTATTTAAGGGTGATCATGCACAGTGTAAAGTATAACACCAGAAAGGTCACAAGTACATGCGTTATGGGCCATGGGGTTCCCACCACTATTCTAGAGCATGTCTTCACCCCCACAAACACATGCATTTTAAATACATTTCACATATTTATTGCACAAAAGTAGGAAAATGCATCTCCTGGTGAATGTATCCTTCTCCTGTTCTAAATCATGCTCAACTTTGTTGATAGGTGGAAGATGCAGTGACTAGAGAGGGATTTTAATTTTTGGAATGTTCTCCAAACCATCCGAGTAATTTTTGGGTGGTGAATGAACACATTTTCATCTTGAAAGTAGATATATCCATTTGAGTACAATTGTTGTATTGTTGGGGGTGCATAATCCATAACAAAGTATTAGTTCAGCATTTAAAGCAATTACGTGATTATACAGGGGTGTACTGCAAACATAAGAGAACATGTACAACATACTGACAGAGTGGGAAGTGAAGGGAAAGCTGATGAGAACCAATGTAGGAAGATGAGACAAACTAGACAAACAGTTGGCCCATTTGGAATTTCAATCAGAGCATTTAAGCTCATGATGCCAGGATCCCAAGTTTTAAATCAACATTCATGGAAGTGACTGGCCAAGTTAGTTCAATACTTGCTGCAGTTCAATGAAGAATTTTAAAACACCATTACACTATGTAATGGAATTGCCCAAAGGGCAAATAAATGGGGTTCAGGCATGGCTTTTCCAGCCCGTTCACAGACCGAGGTATTCTCATATCATATGTGACTTGAAGGACACTCTTCGACATCACGCTTTGCCAGATATACCTCTACCCACATTATTGCATCATTGTACAAACTTGTACCATGTTTGATTTAAATCCCTAAACCCAGATTCAAAATATTACATAATTCTGACTGCCAGACCATGAGTCCGATCAGGTTGAAATTTCAAACATATATTCCCCATGACTACTAGATCACAACTGTGAAGTTTCCCTGTGATATGTCAAGTCTTTCTGGAGAAAAAGATTTCTCAAGGTGGATTCTTTAAAAAATGACAGCTGCCAAACCATGTGACCAATGATATCATAGGTGGATAACTTTTTGTTTCTTATGGATAGCTGATCAGACTTGTAATATAAAGTTTTGCCTCGATCTGTTCAGCCATTTTGGAGAAGAAGATTTTTGAAGGTTTTTATGTTAACACTATGGCTGCTGAACCACATAACTGATGACGTCATCAACCCCCCCCCCAAAAAAAGAATTTAGCCATAGATGACCCTCAAAAAATTTCAGTGATCTTATAAAGCGTTTGACGTATGGAATTATGACGTCATGTTGAAGCCACCTATGACATCATCAAAAAATGACACTTGCTTCCCATGGGGAGTATGTAACATGTGCCAAGTTAATTTTTTTTCCTTGGAGCAGTTTAGATGATAGAGGTCCAAAGTTCCTTTTTTCCAACATGGTTGCCACAACACATGACCTATGACATCACAATTATAATTAACACATTCCACATGACGAGTCGCACCGATGGTGAAAATTTTGTGTCAATTGGATAAGCGGTTGCAAAGAAAACAGAGAAAATTTGCATGGACGGACGGATGTACAGACAACCCGCAAACATAATGCCACCGGTGACTTCGTCAGTGGAGGCATACTATACAAACGGTTTACAAATGCAATTTGTACATTTGGCGAACCAAGCAACAAAAAAGTGAAACATTTGTTCCCCATCTAGCTCAAAAAGCAAAACATCGAGATCAATCTTTGTGGAATGGAAGTTGTATTGTTGCGGAGCCAGGTATTGGTTGCGAGCATGACCACAAGGTGGAGCAGTAGGGTCGACTCAACCGAACACCCGGCATTTAGATCGTACCTTTCGGAAAACTCCGAGGGTACGGGTCCCTTACCGGACTGTGAATCATCAATAATTCCACCACGTGATACAGGGTTATTTGCCAATCTTCAAAATACCTAGAGATCCACGTGGCGAGTTACCGAGTATTCACACCCTCGACGGCACTCGTACGAGTCGAGCCGTTAGCGTGCCCGACCCGTGCGCAACCCGAGCAGATGGTTGCCGAAGTCCCGTCGGTCCAAATGTACATTTACAGCGGCAACAGCCTTTGTAATTCACCAACACGTGCCATGCTAAGCCAATGGAAGAAACACAGCAACGAGCTGATACGTTTAACAAATGTATTTATTTGTAATGGGCGAAAGGGGGGAGCACGTAAGAAGCAGAGTTATCCGACAAAAGAGATGCAAGTATGTACAGCAAAGAGCACTTAAACAATTCCTACTTACAGACGGGCCCACCAACAGACAGACAGACACACACACACACACACACACACACACACACACACACACACACACACACACACACACACCCAGAAGGACATGGACCTGTCCACCTCATGTGGTTCGGTTGACACGGGTGAACCAGGCCAATGTCAAGATGCGATGATAGAATCCAGAGCTCCCTTCAGCGCTCGTCTCGGCAACCAAAACTCTCCTCTGTATCCCAAACTGTCCAGAAGGCAGGAAGTTTCTCTGTCACTTCTCCAAGTCTTTGAATTGAACGTCAAAGGGAGGGCTGATAACTCCACACTCATTCAACCTGCCCGTCAGATTGACCACAACCTTGCCTGCTTGATGGTCATCTACTATCTCAAAAACTCTCGTTCACCGACAGAGAGACGGCACGCAACCGACTTGCGGTTCTTGTGGAGGAAGGATCTCTCCTCGTCCGATCGCACCGCAACCTTATTCACCCTTCTCCAGGGGGGGAGAACCTGCCTCCACCCTCCACGCTCTCCCTCACTGGATGGTTTTGGCGCGCAGAATCGCTCGTCGCCCTGTCATTGGCCAAAACGAGCGGCAAGTCCGTCGATTGGTCCGGGGGCATGGTGACGTCATGCGGACCGCCTTTCTCACCGTCGCGGGGTCCGATTGGCTGAGCGGCGGCCACCTCACTTGTAGCCACCTGATTGGTTGAGAGCCGCCGTGAGGCTCCTCCTTGAACTCCGCCCAACATGGCGTCGGCCAGAGCGAGGTGAAGGTGAGGGTGATGCTGGCGTTTTTTATAGTTGATGTTGGTGGTGTAAAAATAAAAGAAAACCCTGACTATCAAAATAACTTTGCAGCGCATGTACATTCAATTACCCATTAGACACGGTACGGGGACCCTAACTAAAAACACATACTTTCTGATATAACTGTTCTATAGGACCTGTATGTTGAGTGCTCATGGCTTCCAGATTCGCAACAATATTGGGATGGTTTCTTATTTCAGAAAAAGAAAGAATCTTTGAAAAATAGGCGAGGCTTCATGTAGACACGTGATTAATAAATAATATTCTAATGTATTCATGCTACTCTAGCATGTCACACATTTTTCTAATCTTCATGATTGGGATTCAAATAGTAGTGCAATTACACAAAAAGTGCAATTAGCATTGATTTTGTGTACACTTTTTAATTTATTTTAAGCTTATTTTTATTTTTCATAATGTTGTGGATTAGTAGTGGGAAAACAAAACTGGACAACAGGGAACTCTCTCTGAACAGAGAGCTTCCAGAGAATGAACAATGACTCATTTATTTGATATAATCATGATAACCACTGTGATGTCCATCTTTCACGATAATGAGCTGCCATCTTGAATGATTAAATAAAGGATTAAGACTTGATAAAATCTGTAAGACAATGCCACATATCGGATAAATGGGGAAGGTGGGTGTTGGGTGGATGGAGGACTGGCGGCCCGAACATTAAAAAAACAACAAAAAAATCAGCTTTTTTTACTTGCCTTGGCCTCTGGGCAACTTCCCTCCACAATCTCTTTTCAAACGATATTTCTCTGCCTAATCGTCAAAACAAAACCGTCAATAATTTTTTGCAGGTTTTTGAAAAAGTTGATCCTATTATGTGGAAATATGTAAATATGTAAATTGCAGAAGCATAATGTAATATTGTGAGAGGTTTGCATGGTAATAATCCCACGAAGGGAGTATTTTTGGTGTCATACCAGGATCCAGAAACTGATGCAACAAAAAATATGGTGGAAATGTTTTTACCTTCAGCTAGCGTTAACAGATTGGAGGAGGAGGGTGATCAGGGGAGGAGTTGGAGGTCGGGGGGTGAAGCTCGGAGAGGAAAAATTTCTGCCATTTTTTGATGTACATAATATAATGATGACATTTGCTTGCACGACAGCAAATAATCTAATTAATGTATCGTGTGTGCACAGTGTGTGTGCTGGCTTGTAATTTATCTTTGAAAGTCGGTACTGGACTTCTTCTTCAGCGCATTGCTAACCCACAGGTCTCTGTGAGAATTTTCAGGACCACGCAACAGTATCATTACAGTGAGTATACTGAGCAGGTCTACCTTTACTTCCATGTCAGACATAAGACCTCTCAAATTCCCCATATATTTGTAAGCCTGTTGAGTGCAACTAACTGAGAGCATGTAATTATGTGGATGGTTGCTTCTTTAATCTCTGTTCTGAGTAAAAGCAAAGGGTTATCATTATGGCAGTTATGATGAGACATAACTTGCTTTCTTTGCTCTTGGGTAAGTGATGGTGAACTTCAAACTTCCAAAGCCCAAAAGTGCTGCTTTTGAAACCGAGTTGACAACCTTTGGCTAATTATGTTATCTCTGGCTTTCAGCACCTTGTGACATATCAACCCAACAGACTATATTTTCGTATTTAATCATTGTTCTTTCTAGTCAAGAGACCATTGGTTGCAAGGAAGAGTGACAACATCAATACTGTGAATTCAGTGTAATTAATCAAGGCATTGTTTATTCAGCGACCGAAGATGACCTTGAATGATGCAACACCTCGGGCATATTTTGCTGATTTAGAAGGACCCTGAAAAGGACACATCTGAGTGCTTCGAACGTTCACATAACTCCATAGAGTATTTGCTGTAAAAGTATTTATGCATAACTCCATAGACATCCCCGCAAGAAAAGAAAGATGGAAGGCCCCAGTTCAAAGTTTGATTCATCTTTCGTGAAAAACATTGTATCGGGATTCTTAATAGGAATGTATTAAATTGTAAAGGGTCAACATTTTGCTTTGTAGAACTTTTACAGATTGTACAGTTCCAGTAAAAAAAAAATGAAGTGAGAACTGGTCTTCGTAACTCTATTTTCTGTGCTTAAACAACACTCAAACGACAACCGCTATGTATGAAGCAACTTTCTCAAAGTTTGGTTCGGTTAGACTGAACAACTGATCTCCAAAGTAGCAGGATAGCTCAATTGGTCATCATTCTTCGTTATGAGCTGTGAGTTCCTTGGCTCAAACTTCAATGGGGTTGAGTTTATTTCATTAATGATGGAGTTTGGGTGTGGTGCCAGGATGGTCTATTGCATTGTGGAAATTTACTCTGCCTTTTGATGGGGGTGTAACCCAGATGTACCATTGAAACATTTAGGTCATGGATGTCAAACATTGCAAACTCGTTTTCTGAAAGAGTAGACTATTATTTGCCATTTACCAAAATCAAGTGACCTGCTTGGATTTAGCTGTATAATTACTACCTCTGCCACGAAAGGTGGAAGGAGGTTATGTTTTCACCCCTGTCTGTTTGTCTGTTTGTTTGTTAGTTGCCGCAAGCCTTCGCATTTCAGCAATTATGTTGGTCGGTTGTGTGTGTCATTCTGTGTGTCTGTCTGTCTGTCTGTCTGTTTGTGTTTGTTTACCCTGTAGCAGCCACACCGTTTCAGCGATCTTGACCAAACTGGGTACAGACGTCGGCCATGGTCCAACTTAGACACTTGTCGTTTTTGGTGAATCTAGATCAAAGGTAAAGTCAAGGTCACCGAAAAACCGAAATTATTATTTTCACAATAACGTCTGCTAAAATGGTCTTATCGACTTCAAACCAAATCCAATATGTGCATCTTCCAATACTGCATCCAACCATATGTCTCATTGGGGTGTCACACCAACACCCTTCTTAGCGGTTGGGGGTTGAATGTCAGGGGGGTCGGGTCAAAACTTTCAAATTGCGATAAAAACGCCATTTCAAGTCCGATTGACTTCCAAGTTATGATCGTGACCAAACTAAGTGCTATAACTCATTAAACAGTAGCACTATCGACTTATAAGAACCAAATTGATTTCCAGGTTTTTGTTTTTTCAGAGATCATGGAGATATGACAAAATTATTCCGGCAATTCCTTGCTCAACGAGCAATTTCATTTGTTTGTTTATGTTTGCAGGATATCTCAAAAAGTTGTGGACAGATTCAGATGAAATTTTGTGCACAGGTTGGGTGTGTGACAAAGACAAACCGATTCGATTTTAGTGAAGATCCGAATCTGGATCCCGATACGATAGTTATTTAATTTTAAAGTGATTCTTCACCATTGAGAGATCGGGCCAAAATCGATAAATTTCCAAAATGTATTGGGCCCGATATGTCCTCGTGGATCAGGCATTGCCTGACAGCAGTATGCACTTGACCGACTGCCCTTCTAGTTGTTACCTATGCTTATAGATAGGTGGGATTCCTCAGGTATGTATATGGCACATGCATTTGGCAATGTTTAATGACCACATGTTTACATAGTTTACCTGGAACACAAAATAAACCCGACACACGTAGGAATGTTGATATATTGACAATCCAACATTTTCTCATCTCTGAATCTTGCACACATTGCATCACCATCCCAAGATCAATATATATTTTATAACGATGCTGTAGGAAAAAAAAATCATCTTATCTCACTCAACTCAATCCTTCACCTCCCTTTTCACCTCAATTTACTATTCAATGAGTATTCACACCGAGCAAATATTACACATTCATTTTAAACTACGGAATCCCATCTCAAAGTACAGCCCATCTCCACTTGCCAATGCTGATGGAGACAGCTCATTTTATTATGGTCTCATTGGGTGCAGAGAGGTTTGACCCTTTATTGAAAGGTTTGCATAATAAACCAACGAATGAGCCCAAAGTTTACCATCCACATTGACGTAAACCCAAGCAAGAACAAAGGCAGGTGGATTTCATTCACCTGTGCTTTTCCACTGGATGATAATAACCAGAGTAAATATGAAAGGTTGTCATACAAATCACAACATAATAAATATTTCAAACACTAAGAGAGTCTCATTTACACTTGGACAATTTCCCGAGAAATAGAAAGAACAAAAATGGCCGAAACATTTTCCTGAGACACGTGTGTATGTATATATATATATATATATATATATATATATATATATATATATATATATATATATATATATATATATGTATATGTGTATATATATATGTATATATGTATGTGTATATAGGTATATATGTATATGTATATATCTTCTTCTTCTTTCGGCTAGCTCCCGTGAGGGGTCGCCACAGCAGATCAACCGTCTCCATTTCGCTAACCCGGGCCTCGACTGATCCGGTATGGAAATTCGTTTTTGTTGTCCGCATAATGATCTGGCATAGGTTTTTACGCCGGATGCCCTTCCTGACGCAACCCTGGTCACCTCTTACGACACACAGGGATATGGTACACCTATTCTAACCGGGGCATACACCGGGCCCAGTACAACTGGTACTCATTTCACCGACCTCGGAAGGATGGCAGGCTGAGTCAACCCCCTGGTGTTTTCGACTTGGTATATATATATATATATATATATATATATATATATATATATATATATATATATATATATATATATATATATATATATATATATATATATATATATGTATATGTATATATATATATATATATATATATATATATGTATATGTATATATATATATGTATATGTATATATATATATATATATATATATATATATATATATATATATATATATATATATATATATATATATATATATATATATATATATATATATATATATATATATATATATATATATGTATATATATGTATATATGTATATATATGTATATATATATGTATATATATATATATATATATATGTATATATATATGTATATATATGTATATATATATATATATATATATATATATATATATATATATATATATATATATATATATATATATATATATATATATATATATATGAATATGTATGTATATGTATATATATATATGTTTATATGTATATATATATATATATATATATATATATATATATATATATATATATATGTATATGTATGTATATGTATATATATATATGTTTATATGTATATATATATATATATATATATATATATATATATATATATATATATATATATATATATATATATATATATCTTCTTCTTCTTCCTCTTTCGGCTTGCTCCCGTTAGGGTCGCCACAGCGGACCAACTGTCTCCATTTCGCTCTATCCTCCACATCTTCCATTGACACTCCAACCACCCGCATGTCCGCCCTCACCGCATCCATGAACCTCTTCTTTGGCCTTCCTCTTCTCCTCCTGCCTGGCGGCTCCATCTTCAACATCCTTCTCCCGATATACTCCGTTTCTCTCCTGTGCACATGTCCAAACCATCTCAATCTCGCCTCTCTCACTTTGTCTCCAAACCGTCCTACCTGCGCTGTCCCTCTAATATACTCATTTCTTATCCTATCCATCCTCGTCACTCCCAACGAGAATCGCAGCATCTTTAACTCTGCCACCTCCAGCTCAGCTTCCTGTCTTTTTGTTAGCGCCACCGCCTCCAAACCATACAACATAGCTGGTCTCACTACCGTCTTGTATACTTTCCCCTTCACTCTTGCAGCTACCCTTCTGTCACAAATCACTCCTGCAACTCTTCTCCACCCCCTCCATCCTGCCTGCACTCTCTTTTTCACTTCTCTCCCACACTCTCCGTTACTTTGGACAGTTGATCCCAAGTATTTAAACCAATCCACCTTCCCCACCTCAACTCCTTGCAACTGCACCATACCACCACCCTCCCTCTCATTTACGCACATGTACTCCGTCTTACTCCGACTGACTAACATTCCCCTTCTCTCCAGTGCGTACCTCCACCTCTCAAGGCTCGATTCAGCCTGCTCCCTACTCTCCCTACAGATCATGATGTCATCCGCGAACATCATAGTCCATGGAGACTCCAGTCTGATCTCATCCGTCAACCTGTCCATCACCATTGCAAACAGGAAAGGGCTCAGAGTAGATCCTTGGTGCAATCCCACTTTAACCTTAAACCGGTCCGTCATTCCTACCGCACACCTCACCGCTGTCACACTGTCCTCATACATATCCTGCACGATCCTCACATACTTCTCCAACACTCCCGACTTCCTCATACAATACCACAACTCCTCTCTTGGCACCCTATCATAAGCTTTCTCTAAATCCACAAACACACAATGTAACTCTTTCTGGCCTTCCCTATACTTCTCCATCAACATTCTCAAAGCAAACATCGCATCAGTGGTGCTCTTTCCTGGCATAAACCCATATTGCTGCTCACAGATCATCACCTCTCCTCTCAACCGAGCTTCCACTACTCTTTCCCACAACTTCATGGTGTGGCTTAACAACTTTATCCCTCTGTAATTTCCACAGCTCTGCACATCACCCTTATTCTTGAAAATCGGAACCAGTACACTTAATCTCCACTCCTCCGGCATCCTCTCACTTTCCAAGACTTTATCAAACAATCTGGTTAACAACCCCACTGCCATCTCTCCTAAGCACTTCCATGCCTCCACTGGTATACCATCTGGGCCAACCGCCTTTCCACTTTTCATCTTCTTCATAGCAGTCCTCACTTCATCCTTACTGATCCACCCCACTTCCAGATTCACTATCTCCACCTCTTCCAACCTTCTCTCTCTCTCATTTTCTTCATTCATCAGCTCCTCAAAGTACTCCATCCACCTTCTCAACACACTCTCCTCGCTCGTCAGCACATTCCCATTTGCGTCCTTTATCACCCTAACCTGCAGCACATCCTTCCCAGCTCGGTCCCTCTGTCTTGCCAATCGGTATAAATCCTTTTCCCCTTCTTTTGTATCCAACTTCTCATACAGCTCGTCATATGCCTTTTCCTTGGCCTTAGCCACCTCTCTTTTTGCTTTTCGACGCCACTCCTTGTACTCCTGCCGACTTTCTTCATCTCTCTGACTATCCCACTTCTTTTTCGCCAACCCCTTCTTCCTTATACTTTCCTGTACTTCCTCATTCCACCACCAAGTCTCCTTATCTTCCTTCCTCTGTCCAGATGTCACACCAAGTACCTTCCTAGCTATCTCCCTCACAACTTCTGCTGTCGTTGCCCAATCATCCCACCCATCTT
>NC_140971.1:30699329-30761829 GCF_056783735.1 Eptatretus burgeri
GTTATGTTTTCACCCCTGTCTGTTTGTCTGTCTGTTTGTTTGTTTGTGTATGAGCAGGATATCTCAAAAAGAAGTGAACGGATTCGGAAGAAATTTGAACAGCTAGGGTATGTAACAATGACAAATTGATTATATTTTCGGGAATATCTGGATACAATTATTTTTTAAATATTTTAAAGTGATTCTTCACCATTAAGAGATAAGGCCAAAAACGACTTATAGTCCTGAACCAATTTATGGCTGCTTATCCATGCTCTATCCTTTTTTAAAATGCTGTGCATCAAACAAGCAACCAGCACGTAGCATTTTAAAGCATTTTGGTATGTTTTCAACAAAATGGGAAAATGAATCCAAAAACAAATCTGCAGTTTAACAATACTTTGGCTCTGACTTTGTCCCAATCACATATGCGCAGAGAGGATTGAGATTGTTTTTATTTTTTTTACTCTTTGTCCACCAACCAACATATCCCGCCCACCCCACCCGATCTGCTATCAACCGTTTCCGCAAGTTCTGCATTCCCAACTCAACCAATGACCCTCAGGGATTGTTAGGTCCCATGAACACTTTTTCCAAATCCATCCTGTCTTCATGCCTTCAGATATCACTGCCAAGACACTTACCCCCTCACCTATCATTACACAAACGAACTCAAAGAAAGCAGCTCCAAACCTCTACTCTGCTGGTGTCTGCCTCAATCCAAACAAAAAATTCCCTCCCGATATTAGACACAGATTTCTGGCTCTTCTCCAAAAGTATGATGACATATTTGACCCAAGGCCTAAAGGTTTTCTGGGGCTTCCCATCCAATTACAATCTGTCGTTAACATGGGACCTGTCCAGTCCCCTCAACAAATGGGTCGTCTATCTTTATACTTGTGTGACAACCTCCTCAAACGGCAACATAAGTTTGTTGAGCTGGAGGACACTGGAATCTTTGTTAAGCTAGTGGGACAATCAAATAAATGATACAAAATAAATTTCGACTACAAATAACAATTATCGTGACCAGCTACATCATAACAAGCAATTAAAAGTTTCCCTGATGACATGATGTTTAAATGTTTTGCATTGTAAGCAGGACAATGTGGCATGCACACCTTGTCCCAAGCAGTGAATGTAGATTTCTTATATTGAGTGCATATATATATATATATATACTATATATATATATATATATATATACTATATATATATATATATCCATCCATTGGGACCATACTCTATGCAGACCATTAGTGCTGCATAAACAGTCTCCTTGGCTGTTGGGCACAATCCTGGACAGGTCACCACTCCAACGCAGGATACCAGCAAGCTGGCACTCATTTTGCTGACCTCAGAAGGATGACAGGCAGAGTTAACCCCACCTGGTATTAATTCAACAGCCAAGTGGGATTTGAACTCAGGATCCTAGGATCCCAAGCCTACCACCCTAACCATTAAGCCAACACCAGACACTATTAATATATATCTTCAAATTTAATGTATTAATTATTTGGACTATCATAAGTATCACCCGAATTATATCCAGATTCCTTCGGATGACTCCATGTTTGCTCTTTACTTCTTCGGGTTTCTTCTGGTCTTACGTTTCGTTATGTTCGTACCATATTCTGATGCTATGTGGACTATGCTACTCCGCTGACAGACCTCTGGTAGCTTGTACATGTTGTTGCGTTTGAGCCTGAGGAGTAACTGCTGAAATCTATCTCTTCGGTTTATTCCCGACATCTTTGTTCTTTGTTCCTTTCATATTTCTTTCTTATTTTTTTTTCACAATAATCTTTGTTCATTCTAATTCTTTCTTTTTCTTCTCTTTCATCTCTTTTACGTTCTACTTCTCTCTTTCATTATCTCTCTCTCTCTCTCTCTCTCTCTCTCTCTCTCTCTCTCTCTCTCTCTCTCTCTCTCTCTCTCTCTCTCTCTCTCTCTCTCTCTCTCTCTCTCTCTTTGGAGAATTGAATTATTGCAGAAATTTTTTTCTGTCACGCTCACTTGGCTGTGCCTTGATGGATTTGAGGGTAGTGGATTAGCGGCTAAAACCCAAATCCTATCCAGGTTCCTCCTGATGACTCCATCTTTGCTTTTTATTTCTTCGGATTCTTTCTTGGTCTTCCGTTTGACTTTGTAGAACATTTTGAGTCTGCACACATCGGTAAATACAACATAAGTAAATTATGGTTAAATGGTTAAGTTAATTTGGTGTATACATGGTACAGAAATTCTGGGTTAAATGACCCATCAAGACTGTACCTTAACCAGATTACGTTAATTTCATCAATCAATTTCCTTGTCTTAATATCCTGCCTACTTTTCTTTGTTCTCCATAATCTTTCTATTCTGCCTATTCCCTTGTAATGACATCATAAATGCGTCGCAAATTCATTATACAAGCAGTGAGCAAGAAAATTACCACAAAAGAAGAAAGCTATTTTGCCTGCTGAGAGTGAATTGAAAAAGTTTCTTTGTTGTTCTACTTTTTGTTGTTGGTGTTGTTGTCTTTTTTACTGTCCTTATTTTCCTGTTACTCGCAGACACATTGAGCTGCAGGTAATAACGCCGGTCTGTCTGACATCGGGAAAATTAATTCCCAACCATTGCATGACAATTAAAAAAAAAAAAAATTCCATGATGCTGATAACAGTACAATCAAACATTTCTCTTCCATTTGCTGAACAATTCCTTTTGATTCAACCTTTGCATGATAAGTTTTACAGTCTTCTTAAAACTTTTTGGAAGTGTTAATGTTTTATGACTTCAGGTGATCGAGGGCAAAATACAATTGGGATGACATTAAGCCCCCTTTTTTTTTCAAAGTGCGATGGTACAATGTGTTCATCATTTAATTTCCTGCACTGCAGGGGTACTGGTGTAATCCGAGGTTACTGAAATAATGAAGTGGTTATATTACGCGGCAATGCTCATTTGTGCTCAGACATTTCCTTTTCTTCTGTGAACTGCATGGCTCATGCACATGTCGTCGTGCAGCAACCAATTTACAAGTGGCCCTTTGGTTCATTTGGTCAACCCCAGTTTATAAGACTGATACAAAGAAACTTACATGCTCGAGGGCCCAGTGGTAATATATTTCAACAGTGTAAGCCATGAAAATGATTTTATTTTTAACGACATGTGAGAACTAAACAAGGTGAGTGAAGCAGTGTTCTTCAATCAGAAGCTAATGATAGCCTGTTTAAATAATGCTAATCAACACCGAAAAAGGTAAACTTAAACAAAATAAGTATACAAAGTGAACAAGGTCATTAAAGTTTTTAAATTTATTTTTGTATACAGAAATGTAGCCTCATGAAGATGCTAAATGAAAGAGGACAGCAGATTCATTGATTAACAGAGGATCAAAGACGAACAGGGAGACAAAGACATCACACATGAGTGCAGATGAGTGGGAGAAGGGAAGGGATGGGAAAGGAAAGTGAGGGGAGTCAGAGAGAGTAGAAGAAAGCAGCATTTGGTATGGGAGAACGCATGAGGTGACGAATGGCAGCACTTTTGAAGGCCTGAATGGAGCATCACGAGATAGCACTTGCATGGAATCCATTCCACAGACGATAGAATAGAGCGACAACGCAACGTAGTTGAATGTTTAGCTTAGAATAAACAGCTTTTCTATTTGAGCTAATGAGCTGTAATTCACTGCAACTACATGCACAGAAACCCACAGCAATGCTATTGTCGGGGCACAACCATAAGCTTGGCACACGCATAGATCGCCATTGGGGCAGAACGGACGTCCTTTTGGTACCGTGCACTAAACGATCGATGCCTGCCTCTCTTTTTTACTCTTAGCATTCTGGCCATGTCAATGGAAATTATAGTTGTTTGCATTAATGTTTCACTTGTTGATGTGTCACACTGACAGCCAAACTCACTTGCTTCAAAGGCGTCTGCTGCCTCACATATACTATTAAAAGGTCACCACAATGTGAAAGCGATGCTGCATTCACTACGGCCTGGATTTGCATTTTATTGGAATTGCAGTAAATAAATGAAGATTAAAAGTTACGTGCACGCTTTGTTCTAAGAAAATAAAGAGTGAAATATATTCCTTTGTCCACCAACTGTGACATGATTCTCCATCCATCCATTGGGACCATACACTGTGCAGAACGTTGGTGCTGCCGAAGCAGTCTCCTTGGCTATTGGACACAATCCTAGACAGGTCACCACTCCAACACAGGATACTCCAGTTGCTCAATCATCCCAGCAAGGTGGTACTCATTTTGCCAACCTCAAAAGGATGACAGGCTGAGTCAACCCCACCTGGCATTAATTCAACAGCAAAGCAGAATTTGAACTCAGGACCATAGGATCCCAAGCTCACCAACCTTAACCATGAAGCCAACACCAGGCTTATGATTCTCCATTATCAAATATCATGACAGGAACACATTGCCATAAGATAAGAATAAGAAGGCAAATCAGACTGGAATGAGTACAGTGGAAAGTTAAAATTTATGTTTATATCCTGAATGACCCAGAAAGAGTAATCCAATGAACAAAACAAAATTAATAAAACAAACAACAAGATACACAAGATTTCACTTCTGATGTTGATAAAACTTTCAGGAAAAAATGGGTGTCACACTAACCTTGATCTATTTTGTGGTGAGATCTGACATTGATAAGTTCATGCTAAATCTCCTTTTCTGTCCCTGGTATATAATTAAGGTATCCGATCTTTCTATCTTGGCTGCCTGAGGTCGAAGCAGCACCAATATTTGTCGAGACAAACGGAACCGTTTTGTCAGCCAAAGTGAGTTGCTTGTTGTGCAAATTTATAAGCTCTTCAGCAAATTCAGATTAATTTTAGCGACTTCTTTCTTGTTACCTTTGCCACCGAAGGTGGACAGAGGCTATGTTTTCACGCCTGTCTGTCTGTGTCTGTGACTGTGCACAGGATATCTCAAAAAGTTATTGACGGATTCAGACGAAATTTGGTGGAGAGATTGTGTATAACAACGACGAATTGGTTATATTTTGGTGAGCATCTGGATGCGGATACAATGATTAAAAAAGAAATGTAAATGATTCTTCACCATTTAGAGATGGGGCCAAAAACGATTTGTCGCACGATATCTCAAAAAGTTGTGGACGGATTATGTCAAAATTTGATAGATGAGTTGGGTAATATAAACTAGAAAGTGATGAGAACAAGCCAATAACATTTTGGTTCAGGTCTGGATGCAGATCCAGACTTTCAGTGATATATAAAACATAAACTGTTCAGGCTGGTGGAGATATGCGCTCCACTGAGCATCATTCTAGTTCATATTTTGTTTTGGGCACTAAGAAGGGCATTGGAATTGGAGGACATTCAAAAATTGTCCTCCGCAGGATTCCAATCATTCCAAGGGAAAAGTTTAGAATATGGGTGTCACCACAATGGACACTTCATTCCTTTCACTAATTGTTTTGATATCAATGAAGTGGCAATTGTACATGTGTGAGTTGTGGTTCACCCGACAGTCAGCTGCTTAATTCTCCTCATCCACTGCACCCACACACTTGCATTGATCGCAAAGGGCAGAAACTCAATACCTCTCATCCACGGATATTTTCTTATTTTCCATCTTTTTTTATTTTAGTGAGATTTACATCCAGGGATGCAGTGATTATAATTAAACATTTTCACGAATCAATATTTTTGTGAGATACACATAATAACCTTGATATGTTTCAGCGAGCAATGACTGCGAGGAAGTGCGCCGATTTTCAAAAGTAGGGCACATTCAATGGCACATCCTGTGCATGCACGAGAGGGCATTCTCGTTATCAGGAGGGATTTGAAAAGCTGTGTATTGTGGAAGGGTAACAAGGTGTGCAATTTTGGAAGAATGCATGCAACCTGTGGGGAGGATAGAGATATGACAAGAAAGCGAAGCCAGAAGGGAGAGGTTGGAAAACTAAGAGTATACTAACCTGCCTGTGGTCGGTGAAAAGCAGACCTTGGACTCGGCCTTCGACTGAGATGTACCAATAATATGGAGAGCCTTGAACGTGATCATATGCAGAGGAACTAGGTTTGAAGCAGTTTCACCAGACCAGAGTGGTGGGCGAGTGGGCGAACAAGCATTTGTTCAGCCCATGCGAGGGGAAGGTACTGTGGTTCATAATGGAGGGGATATAAAGATTTATTAATCGAACTAAAAAAACATCGCAATGCACCACTTTGATTCCCACTAAACACAAGGAGGGGTTCTATCTACACATATACTTAACGGAATAACTGACTTTGGGACAACTGTATGTTTGTATGCCTACGGTTCCTGGAACCATAACAAAATATATGTGTGTATATATATATATATATATATATATATATATATATATATATATATATATATATATATATATATATATATATATATATATATATATATATTGTTGTGTGATGGCTGTTGAGACATGGTTGGTGGTGGTAGTAATGGTAGTAATGGCGGCTGGTCCAAAATAAAGATAGTAAAAGAAAAACGGCTATCTAGAGGGGTCGCAGCCCGAATGAATGACATTTATTCCCTCTAAACAACGGGTTTGGGCCTAACTACACATATACTTACAGAGATATCTCACCTAAGGGACCTGAATGGTGGTTTGCGAATTTCGTCAACCACAACAATATATATGTATGTATATATATATATATATATATATATATATATATATATATATATATATATATATATATATATGTATATATGTATGTATATATGCATGTATATATATATGTATATATATATATATATATATATATATATATATATATATATATATATATATATATATATATATATATATATATATATATATATATATATATATATATATATATGTATATTTATATATATATGGATATATATATATATATATATATATATATATATATATATATATATATATATATATATATATATATATATATATATATATATATATATATATATATATATATATAGTCATATATATATATATATATATATATATATATATATATATATATATATATATATATATATATATATATATATATATATATATATATATATATATATATATATATATATATATATATATATATATATATATATATATATGTTTTTATATATATATATATATATATATATATATATATATATATATATATATATATATATATATATATATATACATGTTTACATATATATATATATATATACATATATATATATATACATGATACACTGCCGATTTTGCAGGTTTTCTCACTTACAAGGCACGAAGGGGTCTGTAATTTTTATCATAGGTACACTTCAACTGTGAAAGACGGAATCTAAAACAAAAATCCTAAAAATCACATTGTATGATTTTTAAATAATTAATTTGCAATTTTTTTGCATGAAATAAGTATTTGATCGCCTACCAACTAGTAAGAATTCCGGCTCTCACAGACCTGTTAGTTTTCTCTTTAAGAAGCCCTCCCATTCTCCACTCATTACCTGTATTAACTGCACCTGTTTGAACTCGTCATCTGCATAAAAGACAGCTGTCCACACTCAATCAATCAGACTCCAACCTCTCCACAATGGGCAAGACCAGAGAGCTGTCTAAGGACATCGGGGACAAAATTGTAGACTTGCACAAGGCTGGGATGGGCTACAGGACAATCGGCAAGCAGCTTGGTGAGAAGGCAACAACTGTTGGCAAAATTATTAGAAAATGGAAGAAGTTCAAGATAACAGTCAATCTCCCTCGGTCTGGGGCTCCATGCAAGATCTCACCTCGTGGAGCCTCAATGATCATGAGAGGTGAGGGATCAGCCCAGAACTACATGGCAGGACCTGGTCAATGACCTGAAAAGAGCTGGGACAACAGTATCAAAGAAAACCATAAGTAACACACTACGCCGTCATGGATTAAAATCCTGCAGCGCACGCAAGGTCCCTCTGCTCAAGCCAGCGCATGTCCAGGCCCGTCTGAAGTTTGCCAATGACCATCTGGATGATCCAGATGAGGAATGGGAGAATGTCATGTGGTCTGATGAGACCAAAATAGAGCTTTTTGGTTTTAACTCCACTCACCTTGTTTGGAGGAAGAAGAAGGATGAGTACAACCCAAGAACACCATCCCAACCGTGAAGCATGGAGGTGGAAACATCATTCTTTGGGGATGCTTTTCTGCAAAGGGGACAGGACGACTGCACCGTATTGAGGGGAGGATGGATGGGGCCATGTATCGTGAGATCTTGGCCAACAACCTCCTTCCCTCAACAACAGCATTGAAGATGGGGCATGGCTGGGTCTTCCAGTATGACACTGACCCAAAACACACAGCCAGGACAACTAAGGAGTGGCTCCGTAAGAAGCATCTCAAGGTCCTGGAGTGGCCGAGCCAGTCTCCAGACCTGAACCCAATGGAAAATCTTTGGAGGGAGCTGAAAGTCTGTGTTGCCCAGCGACAGCCCCAAAACCTGAAGGATCTGGAGAAGATCTGTATGGAGGAGTGGGTCAAAATCCCTGCTGCAGTCTGTGCAAACCTGGTTAAGAACTACAGGAAATGTCTGATCTCTGTAATTGCAAACAAACGTTTCTGTACCAAATATTAAGTTCTGTTTTTCTGATGTATCAAATACTTATTTCATGCAATAAAATGCAAATTAATTATTTAAAAATCATACAATGTGATTTTCAGGATTTTTGTTTTAGATTACGTCTTTCACAGTTGAAGTGTACCTATGATAAAAATTACAGACCTCTACGTGCTTTCTAAGTGGGAAAACCTGCAAAATCGGCAGTGTATCAAATACTTTTTCTCCACTATATATATATATATATATATATATATATATATATATATATATATATATATATATATATATATATATATATATATATATATATATATATACGCCCTTCCTGACGCAACCCTGGTCGCCTCTAACGACACAGGGACATGGTACACCTATTTTAACCGGGGTATACACCGGCCCAGCAGACTGGTACTCATTTCGCCGACCTCAGAAGGATGACAGGCTGAGTCAACCCCCTGGTGTATTAATTCAGTGGCCCAACGGGGCTTGAACTCAGGACCTCTTGGATCCCAAGCCACTGCCCTAACCACTGCGCCAACACCAGGCTTAAATGTATATATATATATATATATATATATATATATATATATATATATATATATATATATATATATATATATATATATATATATATATATATATATATATATATATGTATGTATGTATATATATATATATATATATATATATATATATATATATATATATATATATATATATATATATATGTATATATGTATGTATGTATATATATATATATATATATATATATATATATATGTATGTATGTATATATATATATATATATATATATATATATATATATATATATATATATATATATATATATATATATATATATATATATATATATATATATATATATATATATATATATATATATATATATATATATATATATATATATATATATATATATATATATATATATATATATATATATATATATATATATATATATATATATATATATATATATATATATATATATATATATATATATATATATATATATATATATATATATATATATATATATATATATATATATATATATATATATATATATATATATATATATATATATATATATATATATATATATATATATATATATATATATATATATATATATATATATATATATATATATATATATATATATATATATATATATATATATATATATATATATATATATATATATATATATATATATATATATATATATATATATATATATATATATATATATATATATATATATATATATATATATATATATATATATATATATATATATATATATATATATATATATATATATATATATATATATATATATATATATATATATATATATATATATATATATATATATATATATATATATATATATATATATATATATATATATATATATATATATATATATATATATATATATATATATATATATATATATATATATATATATATATATATATATATATATATACACATATATATTTATATGCAATATCTCAGGCATATTTTGAGCTTGGAAGCTGATATTTGGACATGACAGTGTCTAAGTGATTTTTCTATAAAGGGTATTTTTGATTTCTTGATTAATCGATTAATTATTCATTTTTAGATTAATTACTTAATTTTCAAAAAGTTACAAATTTGGATGAAACAGTGGTGATCAAGGTACGCTATTCAGCAATTGACTTAGAAATTAATTATTTTACGATTATTATGTATTTATTTAAATTATGCAATTAATCAAATAATTAATCAATTGTTGTGCACCACTCCCTCCCAATTAGTCTCCATGTGCTGTAAGGGGGCTCGCCAGGTGCCGATATCATGTGCTGGTGGATTGTTATTTATTTATTTGGCATGGGAGCAGTGTACTTTGAATGTACTGCAACTTGATTTTGAGATATTGATTAATCTCTTAATTATTTTCTTTTTTGCTTGTCCGAGCGATATCTCAGCCCTCCTTTGAGCTAGGAATCTGAAATTTGTGGACGAAAGTGAATATGTGGTTTGGCAAAAACTGCATTTTTTATTTTTTGATTAATGAATTAATTCATTGATTACTTAATTAATTATTATCGATTTATTAATTACTTATTTATATTATTTATCATCCGGGCAATATCTCCGGCATATTTTGAGTGAGGAAGCTGATATTTGGACATGAAGCACCCTGGTACGGTTCACCAGAGGACCTGTGTTCAGTTCCTGGTCTGGGTGTGTATTTTTCCCACATATTCATGCAAGTTTATTTCTCTGTTCATTTATAACTTTAAATTGAAGTATATTCTTCAACACTGTGTGGGGTAACTTGTTCTATGAACTCTCTCGTTGCTATAGTTGTAAAATCGAAATCACTTACGACCGTCTAAATCATCCGATATTGATTGACGGTGGCCGAAATTGTGTACTTAGAAAGTGAGTCTGCTTGTTGGTTTGCTTGTTTGCTCCTTTTACATTTTGATCCCTTCGGACAATTTCCACAAAATTTGCTGTACCACCATATTTATAAGTGTAAGATTAACTTTGCAATGAAAACTTTCAGTTGTCAATCAAATTAATGTAAAAAGATGAAGAAAAAAAATATCACGTGACATATGCCCTCCTCTCATCTCACATTGGCTTGGGCAGGCTAACAACTCAGCTTGCTTCCCACTCCATAAGCGGCTTGCTTGATTCAAGGCACTCAAGTCGGCACTCCAAGGGACAGGAGTACTCAGCACCACTGAACAACATGGTGATCTGCAATATAAAAATTTATTTAATTATGTAATTTATTTAACATCATGGAACTAAAACAAATGCTGCCTGGGCTGTTTTCAGTTTTATGCAATCATCTTCTGACAACAACTTTCCCAAGGGAATTGATAGTGTTAGCAGTGGCTCTTGGGTGTACTATATATGAAGAGTAAAATATAGATAAATTAATGTGGAGTCAGGGGAAGCTACCCGGCAAGTTTATCTCGGTTATTTTTCCTGTGCATTTTAGGGTGGGGATGGAGGGGGTTTGTATGTTTGTAGATTTTAAAGAACCAGGATGAAAAGTAGAAGTAACAATAAAAATACAACATATCTGTGATCACAAAGTGATCATCAAGAGGAAGCCTCACCTAACCAGGAGAGGCTTACGCTTGTGTCTTGGTGATTGCCCACGACTTACCCTTGGCCCATTATCCAATGATGGCCATCATTTTTTCAGACCACCATATGACCTTGACCTTCAAAATTTATGAATAGAGTGTAAATAAATAAAATGTGTCCCCATATATGTTCTATTAAAAAGCTCAACATCATGAAAATCGAAATAAAATTATTCAAGTTATGATCAAAATGTTGTTTTTTGTTAATTCGGTCAAAATCCGAAAAAAGTAGGTCAAGGACACTAATCAAATATCAGGTGTACAACGTCAGCAGAGGTACACTATTATGATGCAAGAACATATTGGAAGGCCAAGCGGTCTTTGAAATTCCGCATTGGCAAAATTGAACGATGACACAAAACAAAACAAAAAATGTGTTATTTTTTTTTCAGACCGCAATTTGATGTTGACCTTTAACGCAGAGGGTATGATTTAAATGTAAATGCACCTTGCTCTTGGCTATCTATCGAGGGAAATCTGATTCTGATTATACAAACCTTCGTCGAATTTTGGTGAAAATATTACAATCTCTATAATTGGGTCATTACCTGAAAATTAGGTCAAGGTCAAAAAATGATATCAACCTGACATACTTGTTCTTCCCATTATTGATGCAAAATTTAATACCGAAAGTCCCAGTTGGCTCTGAGATACAGTTTAGACATTGGCAGAAAAAAGGGAGAAAAATCTAAATGGTGGTTTTAGTACTCTTTTGGGGTGGAAGACATTAACGTTTAACTCATAGTGGTATGATGTAAATTGAGCTTAAATCTGCCTTGCTCTGGCTATCTCGGGAGGGCAATTTCATTCTGATCATGTATTTTTTGTCACTGACAATGTCAAATTATCATACAGCATTTTTACCACCTTTGGTAGAAGTAAATAAATACATTAAAACACTGTCAATTCCTACCAACCCACATACGTTTATTTACGTCACATAATATGTGAATTACTTTCCATGCACATGTGAAATACAGCTTGTTGAGAAATTTAAAAAATCCTGTATTTGCGCACTATTGAGCTTTGAAAACTCGGGTGAAAATCAAAGATTTTTTTTGGTAAAAACTTTTCTTTCCTCTGAATTATGAAAACGTACCCTATTTTGACAGCGCATAATAGACCGCTGCCTCGATCGCCCCTGAACAAAACATGCATTACCTCATTTCCGCTGCATGAACTGTCATCAAAACGTACCTTTATTTCATGATAGAAGATGCATTGTTCAGTCTTCAAATGTATACCAAAAGCCTGAAGCCTAAGGCCTATACAGAGTGAACAAAATGGTGGTGATTTGAATTTTTTATCGTATGAAATGAGGGTGGTGTCATGCCATTGAAGCTCCGCCCTGGATGGACAGACAGACAGACAGACAGATACACAGAGCGACTGGTACAGAATATATATTGCTGATTATGATTATTTATTTATTTACTTATTGTTATTATTATTATTGTTGTGGGAGAACCAGATAATTGCACACTTTACAACCACTCCTTTTGATCTGCTCTGGCAGTTTCTTGTGCAAGCAAAATGAGTTTGAAAGCTTTTCATTGTATTCACAGAACATAAAGCAGTTTGGGCTGTGGAATTCCACATGCAATATGTCCAGCAATAAATCAAATGTTTAGCTTGAAGAATAGGTCAGAATGCATAAAGCTCGACAAGTATATTACATTGCCCTCTTCCCAAAGCTACGCCATAGAGACAGACTGAAAATATTAGCAGTAACAGGATCAGGGATTTCCCTTGTATTCCCTGGGCTCATAAAAATGTTCATATTCTGCAGAATTCTGCATCCAAGTGGGTGTTAATTATTTGAAGACAAGTAGATTAAGGGCTTTTGTAGACGACATTCGACGTCATGCTTGTAATTCATAATCTTGTAAGCGCTTGCTTTTAAAAAGACTTACATTATTTTAAGACGCCCTGAGAGGTTTGTGGAGATCTGTGAAACATCTTACAGAGACTGCTGATCACGTTGAGTCGTGGCTCGATCCCACCCCCCACAACCCTACCACCTCCACTTTCCCTTCCCTTCACACAAGCTCCCTCACCACCTAGGGTGCAAGTATAACATGATCAGCCTTGGCACGCTGCTCCTTCTTAGATCTATGCTTCCTCCCGGCATGGCAACCCTGCTCCTCCATCTGGCAGGGAACTTCGATCAAAAGCCCACATGTGGTGATAGCTTGGAGGGGAGCTACTCCAGCCACTGTGCTGCCCTCTGGCAGGTGGATTATTTGAGAGGAAAGGTGGTGTTTGGGGGGAAGATAGTGGGGAGGTGGAGGATACAAAGCAATCAATATGGATGCGGGTCGTTTGTGCCAGGTGAAAGGCAAGTGGAACGCACCTTTACCACCTGCCTTCACACCCACAGGCCAAAGCTGCCTTGGGGGCCTCGTGAAAGGCAAGCCTGGCAAAGAGATGCTGCTGTGGCTTCCCACCAAGGGCCAATTTGTTGGTTTCACCATCTCTTGCAGTGCGACACATTGTCAGGCAACTTGAGACCAGAGGGCAATGGAAACTTTCTCGGTTGCCTTCAGAGCTGCAAGTAGATTGGTTTTTCAGTGCAGAAGCCATTTATACTCTGTAATATTTATGGCTCATTTCTCTTGTGAAAATTGCAAAATACTTTTCTGTCGATGCTTTTGCTTTTGTGATATCTTTGCATCCTTCTGAATGTGCAAAGTCTGTTTACATATTTCGGTTTTTGAATTGGCATGAAGTTCAAAACACCTGGTACAGTCACTGCATTTATAACGATTATCAGTAAAGCCTTGGCTTGAGAATAAATATAATGATTAACAATTTTAACCTTTTAACTCCTCACTCAATCTTAATTTTTATATTTTGTTTGCCTTAGACTGACAAGAGAGCTCAATGATAGCATACCCCCATTGGAGCTATCTCATGCAGCATTTGATTCTTGACAGAATAGGATATGATGACAAACTGTAACGCTCCTTGCCATGCCATGGCTTGCCAAGCCGTGGATTGCATCATACACCAGGCAAGTAGGAAGATGGTTTGAATTTGATGGGTGGAGGAGGGTATCAGGTTCCATGAACAGTGCTCTGGTGGACACCGAGTGGCAAAACCTCCTGCTACTCCTATGTTTTCAAGATCGTCAAGGCTTGAGAAGGGCTATTCTGAGTTCACTTTTTACATAAACATATTAGTTAGTTCGTTCGTTTCTCCGGTCCCCATTTCGGGACATTGGGCAGCAAATCGTCTCCATTGAATCCGGTTCCAAACCAGCTCTTTTACTTCACTCCAGGTGGTTTCCCTCTCTTTGAAGTCTTCTTTGAAGGTACCCATCCAAGTGTTTTTGCCCCCCCCTTTTTTCTTTTCCCACCAGACGGAATCTATTCAATAGCAATGCCGGTAGGTCGCCTCACAGGTTGTCGTAGCACATGACCTTCCAACCTCAGATATCTCTCCATCACAATGTCACTCAGGCACCATTGTCCACTCTGTTCCAGCAGATTCTCATTGGTGACATGTTCTCTCCAGGTGATGTCCATAATATACAAACATGAAAAACATCAAATATTCATTGCAAGCATTCTACTCACAATTAAAACATCTCATGTACTGGTGAAACAATAGAATGTAACAAAGCATCACAACATTTACAGCCATTTACCTGCACTTAACTGACCTATTATTACCAGTTCAGCTGCTATTTAAGCATCATGAACATTTGTGTTTTTTTGCTTGAAGGGTCACTGGCAGATATTCGGAAATACTGAAGATGACAAAAGCTTAACTTCTCCAAGAGGCATTCAACAGCTCTTGCATTTTGATCAGATGGCTGTTTGTTGGCTTCTTCTAAGGTATAAAAAGGCTTTGTAATTTTTGTAGAAGAGCAGATTTTGCTCCTGTTCTGGTTGTCTATCAAGTGTGACAAAGTGTCTTGAGATCTTGAGCACTTGGAGATGACCCGTGCGTCATGTATCCAAATCATGTCTATCTTTTAAGTGAGAATCCCAAGAGCTATGCAAGGTTAAGTATGACCTTTACTGGATCTCGCAGAACTTTTAACATCCAAGGGACATTCTTCTTATTCTTTCATGTGGAGTTGTCAAAATATTTGCTTCGAGCACAGCTGTGCCACTGATGGAGTACCTCCTGACGGTTAGAGCAGGAATATGGAATTTGTTCAGGGTACCAGTAGTGGCTCATCCACTATTCGCATAGGACACCATGGGATCTTTAACACCCACCAACTCATGCCATGAGATGGGGCGCCGCGTTTAGCATCCCTCTCAGGGATGGCATGCATTGATGAATCACTCTGAATGTGAAACACCAGGATAAGAGTTTATAGCTGGGCCAAGATTCAAACCCAGGCGAGTGTACATATACTTCTACACTGTCCTGCCAGCCCAGGAAGCATCCTGCAAGCACATATTGACAGTAAACCAAGCCGTGCACTGAGAGCCATGTTGGCCCTTCCTTTCCAACCTGAGTGTAGCCACTCCATTCCTTATTCCTGGCATGATAGCAGCACCATGAAAAGGTGCTGCTATCATGCTGTTGCTGAGACTCTGACCATGGTAGTTGCTGAGAGGGAGGCACAGGCGAATTAGGATATCTCTGCAGAAGTGATAATGTTTGAATCATTTCTGCTTTTACTGACATTATCCCAACTGGGTCTTCAGTGATGACACAATCTTCCCCAACTCACTGTGTGCATAGAATCAGTTGATCTTTCGTCGTGCTGTCTCCAGTTTCATCAATTTTTTTTTTTTTGGAGGAAAAGTTAGCGAAACAATTATTTTTTGAAGGATTTGGAGTTGCTCATACTGAATATTTTGTTTACCATGTTTTTTTGGGTTTGTTTGATTTTCTTCTTAAGACCAAAATCATCCCAAAAAATTAAATGGCCACCATGTGAAACTTCAAATGAGAAAATCAAGATATGTACCTACATCTTTTGACACCATTTGTTTTCCCACGAAGAATATATCCAATCGATTTATTTTCCTGGTTCCCTCACAGGTGCGCAGACATCATGCACACCACTCGGTATCGTACTCGGCCAGCAATTTCATGACGAGTTCCAAACAGAGCAAGTTTGTTTGTAATTCTAATCTCCCTCAAAAGAGGGTGCTGTGGTTTTCAGAGCGAGCAACTTTGAAATCGATTTTGAACATTCGACATCCATCACGGTGAAGTAGAATGAATATGTATTATTTTTGGTGATGGCGCATTCATAATTTGGAGGGGGGACGAGAGCTGTACCCTTTCTTCCTGCACCCAGTGAGTGCAGTACACAGTATTCTACTTTCATAGAAGATGCAAAGCCCGTTGTCTCCTCTGTGAACAATGGCTCGTGGACATTAAATATCTCACAGTGCCTTTCAGAAAGCATAGGTCATTGTGTATTGGTAAGTGTCCAAGTTTCAAATTCAGCAACACCCTGTGATGAAGGGGAAACCTGTCCAGGAAAAATTCTCAGCGACAGAATGGATCACACTGTGATGTGAGAAATGGAAAACCCTGCGCCTATGACAGTTGATCAATCTTAATAATGATGATGATGATGATGATGATGATGATGATGATGATGATAAAATCCACAGATTTACTGATGAATCCTCACTATAATTTACGGACAGGTGTTTGTGTGTGTACTTGTTTGTTTGTTGTGCTTCTCCTGCAGTTCTGGGCAGATTATATCCAGACTTGCTACATAGGATCATCATGTTGACCTTATGCCACCCACAAATGACACCTGAAACACTTAACCTCAAGTGCCCAGAGGACCCAAATAGCCCCAAAGACCCAAAAGACCCCATAGACACGAAAGACCTAAAATACCTCGAAACCCAAAACACCCCAAAGACTGAAAAATGCCCCAAAGATCCAAGAGACTCAAAAGATTAAAAATAATAAAAAGACAGAAAATACCCTGAAGACCCAAAACGCCAAAAACACCCCGAAGACAAACAACACAAAAAGACCCCAAGGACCCTAAATATCCCGAGGAACCAAAACACCCAAAAGACCTCGAGTACCGAAAAGACCCCGAGGACTGAAAATATCAAAAGGATCCAGAGGACCCAAAAGACGCAGTGGATCCAAATGACCCGAGGAATACCAAGAGAATCCAAAATACCTGGAGAACCCCAAAGACCAGACAGACCAAAAAGACACAACGGCACTATCATGGACCTATGGAAATTCTGCATCATGTAAAATGTGACATTGGGTTCCTAACCCCCCTAACCCCCACACACAATACTGTGTCCTTAACCCCCCTCCCAACCAAAAGTCCTCATCTCCTCCCCCCCCCACCCTCACCCCCTCAAAAGCCTCAAACTCCTCAATCCTATCTGTTCCCTCTCTGCCCTCCCTCCCCCAAGCCAAGTCTGTCATCTGCTCCCTCTTAGTAGGGTGAATATACTGGTTCTAGCTCACTTTTCCCCATGTAAATGGATGGGGGATTTTCAGCGATTCCCTTTTTTTCCCTAACAATAAACCCCCTTTTTATCCGTTTTTCCATGCTGTGCAGGGGTTTGGCTTTTTGTGAGGCAATGTTTTATGGTCGGATGCCCTTGCTGGACACCTCTTACAACACAGGGATATGGTACACCTATTCTAACCGGGGCATACACCAGGACCAGTACACTGGTACTCATTTCGCCGACCTCGGAAGGATGACAGGCTGAGTCAACCCCCTGGTGTTAATTCAGCAGCTGAGCGGGATTCGAACTCGGGACACTGGGATCCCAAGCCGCCACCCTAACCACTAGGCCAACACCAGGCTTTGTATATATATAACCAGGCTATCCCAAGGTATATTTATTTGTCTCCCCTTTTAACCTGGAGGTTGATCAGCTCACTCATTGAACCAAAAAGATTTGTTCATTCTCAAATTCCTTCAATAGTTTAATTTTCTTTGCACAATAATCCCCATCTAAAATATTGACAAACAAAACATTTGAATCTTTATATTTTTTAAGATACCCCTTTTGTGCCATTACGAAATGATAAACTTCTCTTAATGCTTAATACCAATAACCTTTTCATTCTTTTTGGAAAATAACTCACTCTTCTTGCTGAAATTACTTGTATCATATACTCCAATATTTTTCTTCATATCTTCATAAACATCATCAGTTTTTATATCTAGGATAAAACTATCAGTGTCCATATACAACAATGAAACATTTTCACCATACTCTTTCTTTAAGTCATTATACAAATAATCATACATCAATATCTTTGATAAATCAAGAACTGCTGTTCCAATATAAATTGGTTTATCCATTACAATACTTTCCTTTTTCATATGAATTGCAGAAAAGTTCTCTGAAAAAACCTCTTCTCTCTCAAAACTTGGTTTATTTATCAATCTCGAAGCTTCTTTCCAAGATGTTGCGAATCTAATGTTTTGCCTGTTTCTAACATTTTCCATAGTCTTTCCAAATACAGCATTATTCATTAATTTATAAAAGTCCCCTTCAAATTTTACTTTTGTATTTGCTCTCATATCTGTATTGAATTGAATATACTTTTTCACCCAAGGACTTTGTTTATATTTTAAAACTCTATGAATTTTAGCTACTCTCAATCCTTCTCTCAAAAACTGTTTTAAGCTTCTCTGATGCAAAACATATCCCTCTTTATCATAGAATGTTGTTAATAACTTTTCTGTTGATTTACCTTAGTAGGGTAAGAATACTGATTCTGGCTCACTTTTCCCCATGTAAATGAATGGGGGATTTTCAGCGATTCCCTTTTTTTTTCCCTAAAAATAAACCCTCTTTTTATCCCAAGGTATATTTATTTGTCTCCCCTTTTAACCTGGAGGTTGAACCTCATTGAATTGAACACCTGGGGGTTGAACAGCTCACTCATTGAACCTATAAAGATTTGTTCATTCTCAAATTCCTTCAATAGTTTAATTTTCTTTGCACAATAATCCCCATCTAAAATATTGACAAACAAAACATTTGAATCTTTATATTTTTTAAGATACCCCATTTGTGCCATTACGAAATGATAAACTTCTCTTAATGCTCTCATCTGGCCACCTCCTGAGCCACATATCATTTTGAGATTATAGTAAATTGTTTTTTCATTGTTCAATTGATAACCATCAAAGTTTTCAGTCCATTCAAGGATATTCATTTTTTTCTTTACATCCTCCAACTTACTAGTTTTTAAATTAATTCGCTTATTTGTTTTATTTACCTTTGTTTTAGTTATTTTTT
The DNA here is from genome assembly GCF_056783735.1 of Eptatretus burgeri. NCBI lineage: Eukaryota > Metazoa > Chordata > Myxini > Myxiniformes > Myxinidae > Eptatretus > Eptatretus burgeri. The sequence goes on from NC_140971.1 coordinate 30,719,327, forward strand.
CAATAAGACTTATTTGATATTTTTCACATTCATTATGTTTTCCATTTATATACCAAGACTGAGATTTTCTCCACTCTTTAGTTTGATTAACACTTGGTTTAACCATTTATATATTGTGAAAAAACGCGGCGGTAGCCCTTAAAAAACCCTAACCCATCTTCCCATCGTTAAAACACAATCTATTCTATTCACTCTATCATACAATATCCATATGGAACACAATCTATTCCATTATCTAAAATAAATCTCTTATCATCAAAGGCTCCTAATGCCTTTTTATTTACTTCTTCACTATATATGTTATGTTTATAACTTATTATTGTATTCATTTTCCTATATTCTTCTTTCTTATTCATCAAACAATTATAATAATTTCTAAAAGTTATTGATTTCTTTATTACATATTTCTTTATTCCCTTTAACCTCTTATCAATCTGTTCACCATACTTATAAGCATATGCCTTTGCTCTCAATCCAATAAACTCACTCATTACTTTTCCACCCAACTCATCCTTAAACTTACCAATAACCTTTTCATTCTTTTTGGAAAATAACTCACTCTTCTTGCTGAAATTACTTGTATCATATACTCCAATGTTTTTCTTCATATCTTCATAAAAATCATCAGTTTTTATATCTAGGATAAAACTATCAGTGTCCATATACAACAATGAAACATTTTCACCATACTCTTTCTTTAAGTCATTATACAAATAATCATACATCAATATCTTTGATAAATCAAGAACTGCTGTTCCAATATAAATTGGTTTATCCATTACAATACTTTCCTTTTTCATATGAATTGCAGAAAAGTTCTCTGAAAAAACCTCTTCTCTCTCAAAACTTGGTTTATTTATCAATCTCGAAGCTTCTTTCCAAGATGTTGCGAATCTAATGTTTTGCCTGTTTCTAACATTTTCCATAGTCTTTCCAAATACAGCATTATTCATTAATTTATAAAAGTCGCCTTCAAATTTTACTTTTGTATTTGCTCTCATATCTGTATTGAATTGAATATACTTTTTCACCCAAGGACTTTGTATAAATTTTTAAAACTCTATGAATTTTAGCTACTCTCAATCCTTCTCTCAAAAACTGTTTTAAGCTTCTCTGATGTAAAACATATCCCTCTTTATCATAGAATGTTGTTAATAACTTTTCTGTTGATTTGCCTTTAATATTAAAACTTTTATGATAATCACTGAACCATTCTTTCTTTGGGGTTTCTTTCTCACATGCAAAAGGAAGATCTTTATGCTTATTATGAAGATCACTCGGGTACCTCAAATCAACTTCAAAATAATAACCTTCTTCTTCGTCATTCAATTCCTCTTGAGAAGAAATAACAATATTCATCAAAGCCTTTTCATAATCCCACTCTAATTTACCATAAGGCAGAGATTGAGACATTGCCCATCCATACAAATTATTAGCATCAAAATACATCAAATAATTACTATCTTTTTCACTATCATAATTTGGAAGATATTTATTATTTGCTTCAGCATATCTTTTTGAACATACTTGTGATATTCCACCTCTCTTGGACTTCTCAATCATCAAAAGCATATCAACATCACTGATTAAATCTATATCTTGTTTTGTCATTTTCAACATTGCACTCCAAGCTAAACCAGGAGCTGTGAAATAGTGGGCAAGATCTAATCCATAACAATTTTTATTATGACAGAGTGATCTAAAAACTTCAAACACATCAGCTAACAATAAAACATCTGTTTTTAGATATAAATAATGATATTCTCCAAGGTTCTTTCTCTTAAATAATTTCCATATTTCTTGTGCGTGTTTATATTCCTTATCACTTATCTCTTCTTCATAAAGGTTATTATAGAAACTTTCTTTTGATGGAAGTTGTGTTTCTTTAAATCTCATAAATGAATCCATATAATCATAAGGATAAATTCCCTTACTTGTAAGAATTTTCTCTTTACTTTGAATTTCATTCCTTGTTTGAATTTCCTCTCTCGTAAGAATTCCTTCTTTCATCAGAATTTCATCTTTAATCAGAATTTCCTCTTTAGTTAGAATTTCATTCATTGTTCGAATTTTCTTTAAAATTAGAATTTCATCTTCAGTTAGAATTTCTTCATTAATTAGAGTTTCCTCTTTACTTTGAATTTCTCTTTAATCTGAATTTCCTCTTTCGTGAGAATTTCCTCTTTTGGAAAGAATGAATTAAGATTTGGAAAAGAGTCCGTGGAGCTTAGATTTGATGCGAGGTAGGCTAGTGGTGTTCCCATAAACTTGTAAGAATCAAGAAACCGAATACGAGTTATAGGTTTTGTGAATATCATTTTTGGAAATGAAATATACTTTTGACTTGTGTTTGTTATGGCAGAAATATTCCCCGGTGTTTTTGAAAGTTCATTTATAAATAGATGTGTATCATAGTTGGCGCTGTTGTGAAGAAAGACTGGAATAAAAGAAGGTAATTTATAATTAAGATTACAACAGGAATGAGCGGGACCTCTATATTTACCAGTAAGATGACAATGATCCCTAACTTTAGACTCCTTAATTTCCCCCTCACAAATATGACAGAAATTGTTCTTTCTAAATTCTAATTTTTCTTCTTTGGTTAATTTCATCGGTTCATTTGTTTCTTTCATTAATTTAGTGAGTCTTATACAATCCTTTTCTAATCGTTTTACAAACTCTTGTGAAGCTTTTTTTCCACGATAATGTTCAAGTTTGTTATACTTTTCTCCAACAGATGATTTGATATAATAACAGAAACCACAAGGAATATGTTTTTGATATTTATTTGTATATGATTCTTTTGGATTAGGAGAAGCAGTATTAATCTTTTTAAGGATACACTCAAAATCAGCGTATATCACAAATGGGTGCATGATAGATTTATTATAATCTTCAAAAGAAATCTTTTCACCAGGTTTAGGCATTGTAATTACAGCTGATTTATGATGACTACAATATTTTGAATGTTGTTCTAATCGTTCTTTTGTATGAAATGAATTAAGACATCGCTAACAAGGATATATTTTGTTTGCTGTTCTGAATACCTGAGAAGAGATTAATCTTGATAAATTATTGATGTATGTGTAATGTGAATTCTTTCCAACACTAAAATATAAAAGATCAATGTGTGTTTCTTCATTTTTATAGTTGTTTGAAATTTTTAATATTTGAACTTTGTTTGTATCCGTTAATCCATATACATTAATAGAAAGATTATTCTTTTTCTCAAATTTAGGAATATCTGTTAGTGGCATTGGGAATTTAAAATCTTTAATGTCCAAGGTATTCTCATATTTCATATATTGTTTTACTCTTTCTGAATTACATTTTGGTGGATGTAAGTGAGCAAGAACAGACCAGAGAAAACATTTATTATCATTGTTCTTAATATTAACAACTGCCTTCTTTAGTTTTATTTCTTTTGGTAATTCAATATAAGAAGAAGCTTTAAGAGGGTTTGATTTTAGAATGTGTATATCTAAAAAGATGATTTTTTTAATATTGAATCCACTTCCTACCACTGTATTATCAACATCCTCCTCTTGTCTTGATAGTTCTTCATAAACCCCACTATTCAAAAAATCTTGAAATGATGTTATAAAATGAAGATCTGTTCTCATATAAGGAGTTTGTTCTTCATCTTGTCTTTTCATATTCATTTTCACTCCCATATAAAACTTTAAAGTTTTCATTTCTTTTAATGTCTTTTTAATAAATTTTTCAACATCGGGTTTCACTATTTCAATTGATTCAGCTATTGATGATGGACCGGGTTCTCCAAATTGAAAAATCCTTATTTTTATATGCCCTTTAAATGCCCCATCAGTGTTTTCAATATAATAGTCTCCCTTTACTTTAAACTCATTTATCTTGTGTTTTTGTGATTGAAGATGTTTATTATAACTACTCTTCAAAACATCCTTTGAACAGATATCACAATGTTTTCTTTCCAACTCAAGAGGAGATATTTTATGAAACAGATTAAATGTGTGTTTGTTGGTTTGGAGGTGTTTTCTATAATGTTTATATTCGTGATTACAAACATCGCAGTATGTTGTATTCACCATATTTATATAATAAATCTTTGCTTAAACTAAAATTTTCTTGATGAAAATTTCGTTTGTTTTACAGGTGAATCTGTGCTTAAAACCATTTTATCCTCCAACTTTTTCACTTAATAAATACAATGTTTCAAGACACAAAAGACAAGTTTCAATCAATCTCTTCATTTGTTAAAGATACTGAGAAATATGTCAAGGATGTAAAATTGAACAAAGAAAAATATAACAACTATTGGATAAAAACTATTATGGTAAATAATATGAGTTCTTCAATTTCCTTCATTGGAAGGGCTTTTAGTATACCTGGTAGAACATCAATTAAAGTATCTCTAACAAAAGTTTCTCCTCTCCTTCTAGTAATATATTCTAAACTAGAAAAAGCAATGAAACAAGAAAAAGTATCAAAAAACAAAAACCTTATGGATGAAGCTTTAGAAAGAAAGGATAAGACCATCTGTAATATGCAAGGAGAAATTTGTATTTTTTTCAACAACCCTAAAGATGTAAATCCTGATGAAATAAAGGATGTTAATATATCAGGTGAAATGACATTTCGTTCAATAGTAATTAACGATCATTTTAAAATTACCTTTAATATAAAAATGTTGTCGTTGAATCTGATAATGAAAAAAAGTATATCGATATCGATGGTAATATACAACTGAAAGTATAGATGAATTTCAGTTTAAGTAAAGTTTTACTTTATAAATATGCTAGACTTTCCTGATTCTCAATATGACAAATTTGAGAATTGTCCTGCGTGTGAAAGACGGGGATGAAACACAGAGTCAAAAGCCTATAAACAATGTATATTCTGTGATTATCTTCTAATTAATGATAATAAAAAATATAAAAAGGAAAATAATTCTTTTAGATTTACACCAAAAATGAATTACTTTACAAGATTGATTGGAGAAATGAATGTAAAGTATGAGGTTGATAACACACCTTTCCTTACAAGGGAAGAAACTGAACGTATAAGAGAAATGTTCAAAGGATTGTTGTTGTATATTATTCATGGATGTAATTTTCAGGGAAATATCAACACAAGATATTGTATAAATAAAATAATGGATTATCTTGAAATTAAACCTGAACTTAGGATAAAATATAGAGTTTCTAAAAAAGCCAATAATAAATTAAATAACCTGTTTTTCAAATATATAAATGAATGATTTTTTACCTATTTGGGGAAATAAGATAAAATTTAACAACCATAAAAATCTCCCAAATTCATTAAGATGTCTCATAGTTGGTTCAAGTGGATGTGGAAAAACCTGCTTACTTTTAAAAATGCTCCTCACTCCCAACTTTTTAGATTATGATAATTTAATAATTTTCACAAAGTCGAGTTTTCAACCAGAGTATCAACTACTCTCACAAGGTTTTAATGCTGGTCTTAAAAAAGAAGATATAATCGGTTTATTTAAACGCCAAAAAAACCTAAATGATTATAACATTGAAGATATAATTCAACTATTTTGTGATACACAGAGATGTAAAAAGAAATCAAATCCTATAACTTGTATTCTTAGTGATAATACGGATGATATACCGTCTCCCAAGATTTGGATAAATCAAAAAAGAACCTCGTTATCTTTGATGATTGTGTTAATGAGAGAAACCAAACGGTAATGGACAGCTACTACACAAGAGGGAGACATTCTTCTTGTAATTGTATTTATCTTAGTCAATCGTACTTTCAACTTCCTCATCGTTCCATCAGAAACAATGCTAATACTTTTATTTTATTCAAGTTAAATTCAATAGATATCAATAATTTTTGGAGAGATCATTGTTCTACATTATGTAGTAAAAAGAAATTTGAGGATTACATGAAGCACACGACTGAAAAATATAAATATATTGTTGTGAAACAAGATGAGATATTAAGGGATATATTTTTTGTTTTATAAACAATTACATATATAAATGACAACTATTATTATAAATCTTGTAGCTAAATCTGCTTCTGGAAAAAAACTTTCATAAATCAAGGTTCTTGTGTAGTACAAATGAGAATATTGTAAATTTACTTAAAAAACACCCCGTGATACGCATTGTATCAACAACAACTAGAGCAATAAGACCTGGAGAAGTAAAAGGTGAAGATTATCACTATATTTCAGTGGAGGAACATATGCGATTGAGGAATGAAGGTCAAATGTTTGAGGAGGTTTCTCTTGGTACAACAAAATATTCACATTGTAAGAGTGGGTTAAGGAAACTAAAATCTGGTGGTGTTGGGATATTAGAAACTAATCCAGAAGGAACGAGACAAATTATTAAACATCTGAGTGGAGTGAAGATTTTATCATTCGGTTTTGATGTTGATGAAGAAACTCAACGCAAACGTATAAAAAGCAGAGATGCAAGTATGAGTGAAGAAGAAATTACAACTCGCATTAATGTTAATAAAGAATTTGATGAAATATTTAAAGAAAAGGATTTATTTGAACACATCTACTTGAATGATGAAGAAAAGGAAAATTTCCCTGTTGATCTTTACAATTCATTAAATGATATTTTACAATAAATAAATGGATGCAAAAGAAAGAGCAAGAAGATTTAAGGAACATCAAGAGTTGGTTTCAAAAGTTGTAAAACAACAGGAAGACATAAAGAAGAAACGCAGACAGAAACTAACGGGCGAAGAAGCATTTGAAAGAAAACAAGAGAAATTTTTTAAACCACTTTTAAAAACTTCCCAAGAAAAAATGAAAGATGTTTCCACAGTTCCCACAGTAGAATATACTCCCAGAAAGCTTCAAATGTTAAAAGATTTCAGTCAAATGACGGAGGAAGAATTAGAGCATATTGGAGAATTAGAATATCATGATGAAGAATTATTTCAACAACTGGAAGAGATTAATCAACCCCCTGATTATATTGTGAATGCTGTTCAAAACAATGAATATTCAGCGGATTCAAAAACCAAAGCAGGACTCATTCCAACAGAACAACCAGCAATATTTCATCTTGTTCAAGAAAAGGTATTGATATTTAATGATGAATTAAGGTTCTTGGGTTCTGCTCAACCCCCTGTTAAACTAACTCCGAGATTAATGTTTCTTCTCACAAAAGATGGAAGACAAGGTTCAACTGTGAGGGATGAATCAAAGTATATTGATAAACCATTGGATATGGAAAATAATGATGATAGAGGATATATTGATCTGCTGAACACTCTAAATTATGAGGTTATTCTTTCTGGTAAAAGTAGGAAGAATGAGAAGGAGAAACACATTATTCAGGCTTTAAGTATCCTTGGTTCAGGTGTTAGTTTTCTTCCAAATGACCCATCGCAATTAGTTAATAGAGGCAGTAAGATGTTGTTGTTAGGCAGTAAGAAGGCTGGAAATAACAATTGTTTTAATGAAGCATCAGCCATTTTAGACCAGTTGATGAACATGAAAATAATTAATAAATCTCAATATAAAGACATTTTATCTCATATTAAATAAGATGAGAAGCACAATCCTGAGTTTCAATTTCACAACAAGCGACCACACATCTTCATTCCCATACCCACTACAACTTGACACAACAAAAGAATATGAGGCATCTTTATTGTCCATGGAAACTTATAATACCTCATTTAATATAACTGATAAAAATGACAAGTTTAGTTATAATCCCGGAAGTGGATACAAAACGATAACAGTCTCACCCGGAGCATATGAGATTTCTCAAATATCTTCCGAAATTGCTCGTCTTATGAAAGAACAGGGTGATGAACCAAAAAATATCGTTATAAACATTCAAAAACATACTTCAAAATCAACGATTAAAGTTAGAAATAACTACAAGGTTGATTTCACAATTGATAATTCATTTAGAGAGTTATTGGGTTTCTCCTCAAAAAAGATTGAAACTAATGGGACTTTTTACAGTGATAATGCCATTCAAATATCCTCAGGAATAAATTCGGTGTTAATTCACTGTGATTTGATTGATGGTGCTTATAATGATGGAAAAAAAAACAAATACAATATTTTCATTCAGCGCATACTCAACCCCAATTGGTTATAAATTCAATATGGAACCCAAAAATTTGGTTTATCTACCTGTGTCAGGAAAAACCATACACAGAGTAAATTTTAGGATAACCGACCAAGATAATCGTGTGATTTCTTTTAATGGAGAAGTTATATCCATCAGAATTCACCTACGTGAAGTTTTCCAATAAATAAATACGATGGTTATTGTGAGGAAACACGAGTTGGGAAGATATAAAATAATTACAGGGGATGGGATGTTCCTTTCCCCATACTACAAGGGTGAAGGTATGTATCTTGGTAGAGGATACTATAAACCTCAGAGACAAAGGGGTGTTGGACATCAATTTAGAGGAGATGGGATAATTGATACTCTCATGGGTATTGGTTCAACTATTCTTAAACATAAAGATCTAATTGGTTCAACTGCTTCTGCTGTGGGAAATGTAGCAGGTGCTGTAAAGAGTATAAAAGATGCTCAGAAGGAATCTCATAAATTACAAGCAATAAAAGAAATTAAGAAAGGCAAAACTCAGTTGTCCCCCCAAGAATGACAGAAAATAACTCAAATACTTGGATCAGGGTTTCAAAAGTTTTAACATCTTTTTTCCTAAATAAATACAAGTATGGAAGCAATTGATAGTATCTATGATTTGGATGATTCTATTATTATCTCAAACTCCACTAAAAAAGAAGATTACTTCAAGGTAAATGCAATAACTGGAACAGACTGGAATACGAATGGTACAAAAAGTTTTGAAATAAATAATCAACAAACCTATTTGAATCTCTCCGAAAGTTTCTTGTTGTGTAAATTTAAATTCACTAAAGCTGGGAATAACACAAATGCTACACTTGTAAATGATTTCTTCTGGAAAATGTTTGATAGTGTGCGTTTGTATATTGGAACACAAGAAGTTGAAGCGGTTGATTATGTCTCTGCTGTATATGAAATGATAAAATTTACACTCTATACATTCAGTGATAGAATGGGAAAGGGGTCTGTCGAAGGTTTTATTCCTGATATGTCAACGGGAACAAACACAGACCCTGGATATATTCAAAGGAAAGGAGCGTATAATGATGATACAAAAGCAGAAAATAGTTTTACTGTGGCGGTTCCTCTTAAAGGTATATTTGGATTTTGTGATCATGATAAAGTTCTGTATGGTCTTAAAATTAGATTTCAACGCCAGAGGAATGATAATGAAAATCGATTGCTTTTTGGTGTTGGTAGTGCTTTTGGTGAACAGAATAAATTTGTAATTGAGGAGATGAGTTGGTATATCAGTGAATATACTCCGAATCTTAAAACAGAAGAGATGTTGAATCGAAGACTTAACTCAAAGAAACCACTCAGTGTATCATACCTCAAAACAAGATGTCAACACGTTAAACTCAATCAAACTACTTACACGTGGAATTTGGGTGTTCTGGAAGGAAAGCCACGATATCTGTGGATCATTTTTAAAAAGCCAGATGGTGATACTGCGACTGATAAGAATAATGCATTGAGTGATAATGCTAAGGTGAAACAACTTCGCGTTTCTCTAGATGGAACATTTTATCCACAAGATAGATTGGAAATTAATTGGGAAAAAAATGATTTTGCTGAAGCATACAAGTCTTACCAAAAGGTGTGTGAAAGTAATGGAAATAAAGAACCTATTTTGGATATGACAGCATTTAAAAGTTTGTATACAATCTATGCGTTTGACCTGAGCGCGCAAAAGGAAACTATAAAGTCTAATCGAGTGGATACTTCACTATACATTGAAAGAGGAGAGAGTGAAGAAGTTGATACATATTGTTTGCTTTTGGAAGAAACAGAATTGCAGATTAATACAGATAATGGTGTGATGATTAGTCTCACATAATTTTTTGTTAAATAAATGAGTGGCAAAGTACCAACTGGGGTATATGTTAATCAAATCAATCTTCATAAACTATCATCTTGTGTTCAAAATCAAAAGCCTTGTACGATTAACGTTAATACAATTCAGAGAAAAGGAGCAGTAAGAATTGATGTTTTGCTCACAAGAGAACAGGTTAAAATCTTGAATGACACTGGCAAACTTAAAATTAAAATGACAAAACCAATGTTGAAAAAATATTCAATAAGAGAGACGAGTGGAGGATTTCTCCCATTTCTAATTACTTTATTTGCTGGTTTAAGTGCGGTTGGAGCATTGACGGGTGGTATTTCAACAGCGGTGAAAACTGCCAACGAAAGGAAGGCTCAACTCCAGGCTCAAAAAGAATTGGAAAGACATAACAAAGAGTTGGAGAAACAAATTAGTGGAAGTGGCGTAATTGTAGATTTTGCTGAAAAACTTGAAGGTCTGCCTGATAAAGCGAGATTGCTAGTTGGAGATATGCTTTCTTCTATAGCACAAGCAGGTGTAAAATTAACGAAAAGAGGTAATGGATTATATTTTTCTAATAAATAAATGAGCATTGATGAGTGGTTGGAAAAATTTGGAAAGAATACAACATCAAATTTACAACTTGTCAAATATTGTAAGAAATTAAAAATTCATAATGTGGTTATTTGTATGAGAGATGAATTAACAAATGTGCCGAAACATACAAAGAATATTATTATGAACTTAGAAGATAATAATGGGAACGGTTCTCATTGGGTTTGTATTTTTAATAGTCAAGACAAATATTATTTTGATAGTTTTGGCCTTCCACCACCTGTTGAAGTTATAAAATTCTTACAGAATGGTGTTTATCAAACATTTCAAGTCCAAGAATTAAATTCCAAGTGTTGTGGTCAATTATGTCTATATGTGTTATTTCAACTCAACAAAAATAAAAAATTTTATGATATTATTTTTAATCTAATATAAATGACATGTTGGTAAAGATGGTTCTATCTTTGGTGTATCTCAAGAACTGGATATTGATTTATCAAATTATTACACAAAGGCACAGGCTGAACGACATAAATATAATATAACCAAAAATATTAACATGAAAAATGCTTTTAAATTAAAAAATTATCCAAGCCCGACTGACGCGAATGACTTGGTGAGATTAAGCGATTTATCACAATATATATCCTTAAATAAAACGGCTGTGTATTCCAAAGATACAGAAGTGTTGATATTATCTCCAGGTCATACAGAATTCACAGTTCGAATTAAAATAAATTTTTATAAAGAAGGGCGTATCGTTTGTATGAGAATAGAACAATGGGGGTATGATATGAATGATTTAGGGTATAATTGGTCATTTAAAATTAACCTCGAAGACCTGGAACAATTAAATCAGTCTCGTAAGGAAGAATATTATCCACTTGGTATCGAGAATGAGTTTTGTGGGTCCACGATTAGTAAACAACAAATAAAAGAATTTAATAAGGGTAAATATAATAATGGTTTTGCCCTTGTTTATCTAATGAAAACAGAAAAAACAGGATTATATATAATAAGTAAGGAAATACAAAATGATTTAACTATGGGAAGATGGGGAGGTGTTTCGTGCCATAATATTATTCTAACATATATTTCTAATACATAAATGACAGCAAGAAGGCTTCAAGAAAATTATCATTTCTGTGTCCAAGCATACCTTCAAGAAAAGGGTATTCGGTATTTTAATAAATATGTTCTACAACATAAGAATGACGTATTTTCAATAAAAGATTGGCATTATGCTGATGTTGATAAACCGACAACTTTAGATTTAATTACAATGTTAAATAATGAAAAAATTATAAAGTTAAGAAAAGGTAAGGCTCTTTTAGAAATTCAAAAGAAATTTTATTGGTTTCCTGTTGTAAAAAAAATTATTTTCGATGCAGGAATAACAAGAAATCCTGATGAATATATGTATAATATTCTATGGGGTGTAAGCGATTCAACGATAGTAAGGGATGAGGAAGGAGTTGAAGAAGAGAGTGAAGAGGAGGAAAAGGAGAAGAGAGAGAGGGAGGAGAGGGAGAAGAAAGAGGAGGAAAAGGAGAAGAGAGAGAAGAGAGAGGGAGGAAAGAGAGAAGAGAGAGAGGGAGGAAAGAGAGAAGAGAGAGAGGGAGGAAAGAGCGAGACAAAATAAATATCAAAATATGGAAACCAGTGAGATTCAAAAAAGATTGGTGGTATTACAGAAAATAACTCAACCCACCGAGGAGGAAAACAAGGAATTAACAAGTCTATTGGCAATATTTTCTTCAAGACTATTGACATCGTCAAGCTATTCATTTTAATTCAAGTTTTTTTCTTAAATAAATGGAGGAGAGAGTGAAGGCATTTCTTAGGATTCTTTATGTTTTAAAAATTAAGATTCAAATGTGCATGTTGGAAACTAAAAAGGTTTTTGCACTCTGCAGGACTTTTTCACATAAATAAATGAGTTATTGTCTCAAATGTAAAAAGAAAACTAATACTAAAAATATTTCATATATTAAAAGTAAAAATAACAGGGTTATACAAAAAGGTATATGTTCGGTGTGTGGTTCAAAAAAAAATCAATTTATCTCCAAACACAAACTCGGAGGAGATATACAAAAGTTTTTATCAGGAAGTAAATTTACAACTACTGGAATACCAGGGGAATTACATCTTCCAGGGTATTCTTTCTGTGGTCCAGGTACAAACTTGGATAAAAGATTAGATGAGGCAGAGAATCCTAAATCCTGGAGTCAGCCTATCAATAGAGTTGATGAAGTGTGCATGAGACACGATATTGATTATGGGAATACCACAACGTTGGAAGAAAAGCATGAAGCCGATAGAGAAATGTTGTATAATTTGTCTCTGATACAAAATCCAACCTTGAGAGAAAAAGTTGATCGGTTCATTGTGAAGAAGATGATCAGTGCTAAATTGAAACTTGGGCTTGGAAATTCAAAAACTTATAGGCTCTAATGATGCCATTAAGACTGAAGAGCAATTAGCTGATGAATTACATAAACCAATATTCACAAAGTTTCAGAGAAGGAAAGTTTATTCCAAAGAAGTAGATTATATCTGGTCTGCTGATTTGATTGAACTCAATAATGATAAGGGGTACAAGTATGCTTTAACCGTTATTGATTTGAGGAGTAGATATGCGTGGGTTGTCCCTTTAAAAAACAAAACAGGTAATACTCTTATGTTAGCTTTTCAACAGATATTTAATAAAAGTAAGAGAAAACCTAAAAAATTGTGGACTGATGAGGGTAGAGAGTTTTATAACAAGACATTTATGAATTTTCTAAAAAAATGACAGTATTACATTATACAGTACCTTTAATGAAGGGAAGGCAGTTGTTGTTGAACGTTTTAATCGTACCTTAAAAGAGAGACTATATAAAAAATTCACACAACTCGGTTCACAACAATGGTCATCTTTTATTCAGGATATTGTGGATAAGTATAATGACACGATTCACACGTCAACAAATATGAAACCATCAGAAACATTTACAAAATTAAAATATGAAAAAGAGATTAATGTCAGAAAACCTAAGTTCAAAGTTGGTGATATCGTAAGAATATATAGGTGGAAATCTCATTTTGAAAAAGGTTTTACTGAACGATGGACGAAAGAACTTTTTTAAATTGTTGATGTAATAGATACGGTTCCTTGGACTTATAAAATATATGATTTGGAAGGGGAAGAGATTTTAGGTTCATTTTATTCACAGGAATTACAAAAGACAAAGATAAATTGAAATTTTTTGACTCCGCCCCTTTTTAACTCCACCCACACAAACCCCGCCCACACAAGCCCCACCCACACAAACCCCACCACACACAAACCCCTCACAAGCTCCAATAAATTGAAATTTTTTGACTCCGCCCCTTTTTGACTCCGCCCACACAAGCCCCACCCACACAAGCTCCACACACACCCCACACACACAAAAACTCCACCCCACACAAGCTCCACACACACAAACCCCTCACAAGCTCCAATAAATTGAATTTTTTTGACTCCGCCCCTTTTTAACTCCACCCACACAAACCCTGCCCACACAAGCCCCGCCCACACAAACCCCACACAAACCCCACCACACACAAACCCCTCACAAGCTCCAATAAATTGAAATTTTTTGACTCCGCCCCTTTTTGACTCCGCCCACACAAGCCCCACCCACACAAGCTCCACACAAACCCCACACACACAAAAACTCCACCCCACACAAGCTCCACACACACAAACCCCACACATGCTCCACCCATATTCATCATATTCACATGATTAGTGATTAGTTAATTAGTTCCCCACACACAACATGTTTATTTAATTAAAAAATTATCCACCCATCCACACAAGCTCCACTCATCCACCCATCCACCCATCTCTCCACCCATCCATTGATCCACACAAACCTCATCCACATAAGCCTCATCCACATTCACCCCTCCCACATAAGCTCCCCCCACATAAACCCCTGCCCACATAAACCCTGCCCACACAAGCTCCGGCCACATAAACCCTGTCCACATAAACCCTGCCCACATAAACCGGTGCCACATAAGCCCTGTCTACACAAGCTCCACACAAAAACTCCACACACATAAACCCTGTCCACATAAACCCCTCCCACACAAGCTCCACCCACATAAACCCCACCCACACAAGCCCCACCCACACAAGCTCCACCCACATAAACCCCTCCCACACAAGCCCCTCCCACACAAGCCCCACCCCCTCATCCCCCCTGTGCGCCCCCACCTTTGACCCACCACCTCCCTCATCCCACCCCCACCCTTCCCCACACACACACATGGGGAGGGGAGGGATGGGATGAGGGGGTGATGGGTCATTGGGGGAGCGCACCTACCCCCCTCCCCCCCACCCCCAACCCCTCCCTCTCGTTCATGTCTTGATCCTCTTCTTGTAATTCAGAATCAAGTAATTGTATACAAAACAAATATAATTTATTAATATTGAAAATATTAAATATTCATTTGCGAGAATGTATAATCTTTCCCAGCAATCTTCTTCAGATGTCTTGTGATTTCGAAACTCAGACACCATATTCTGTTTTGAAACAAAAAGTGGATAATAATTAGGTTTTATAACGATAATTACATGGTAATATGAGTAAGCTTGTTGTTGGTTCTAAGTTCAAGCCTCGTTGACCACTGAATTAACACACCAGCCTCGTTGACCACTGAATTAACACACCAGGAGGCCGACTCAGCCTGTCATCCTTTCAAGGTCAATAAAATGAATTCCAGTGTACTGACAAAACCGCGTCCAAACTAATGATGCAACCAACATAAGACGACATTCTAAAGAGAGAGTGATATTAATAATAATTCAGAAACATTTACCTCCAGAAAATCATGTGTTGTACAAGATTGCTTCAACAGCTGATGTTGTGTGATAGTGCTGAAAAAAAAAAAAATAAGTCAAGGGTATAGATGAAGAGACAGACAGAGAGAGATACAAACAGACAGGGAAAGCAACACACACACACACACACACACACACACACACACACGCACACACGCACACATAGACACACACACACACGTGTCTCACCATTGGTTTAATTCATTCGAGATCAGAGACCAGTCATTATAAATCATTGATCTCTTCAATAAGAGCAGAGAGAGGTAGGTAGAAAGACAGACACACACACACGTGTCTCACCATTGGTTTAATTCCTTCGAGATGAGAGGACGTGATAAGACTTCGTGCCACTCATTGTAAATGTCTTTCAATTCTCTTCTAAAATCATTGATCTCTTCAATAAGAGTATTAATTTCATGAACCACATCGTGATATGTAAACTCAATTTCTTCCAATGCCCTGTCAGGGAAAAAATATATATATATATATATCAGAATTATCATGATTTAATTAATAATCATTTGCTTCATCGTTCAAAGAGAAAACCATACACAAACTTACCAACTCTGTAGTAAGCTTTTGTCTTCATCGGAAGAAAGATCGCCCATGTCTCAGTTGTAAAAATGAAAATCCCGTCTGGCAGAAACTTTGTCTGGTGAATCACTTATAAGGCAACGACGAGGAAATTCCCTAAGCATTGGGTGCGGCCACAGGAAATGACAGCTTGGAAAATAACTGGGCGATTGTATGAATCATTTACAAAACATACTTAAAATGGTTTTGATTCAAATGTTTTCAGTTCGTGTTCTGAGATAAAATATAAACACGAGACCTTGTCTCACAGAATAGTTCCTATTTTTTCACAGCATGACTGTCTAAAACCACACAGCACGACCGTGTCAAAAAACACTTCCTCATTTTCACGGCATTAACTGAAAACATTTGAAACAAAACTTTTTTTATGCCGTGGTTTATACACAAAAATGATTTGCAACTCGGGCGGTGGTCAGATGAGATCATTAAGAGAAGTTTATCATTTCGTAATGGCACAAAAGGGGTATCTTAAAAAATATAAAGATTCAAATGTTTTGTTTGTCAATATTTTAGATGGGGATTATTGTGCAAAGAAAATTAAACTATTGAAGGAATTTGAGAATGAACAAATCTTTATAGGTTCAATGAGTGAGCTGATCAACCTCCAGGTTAAAAGGGGAGACAAATAAATATACCTTGGGATAGCCTGGTTATATATATATATATATATATATATATATATATATATATATATATATATATATATATTTATATATATATATATATATATATATATATATATATATATATATATATATATATATATATATATATATATATATATATACAAAGCCTGGTGTTGGCCTAGTGGTTAGGGTGGTGGCTTGGGATCCCAGTGTCCCGAGTTCGAATCCCGCTCAGCTGCTGAATTAACACCAGGGGGTTGACTCAGCCTGTCATCCTTCCGAGGTCAGCGAAATGAGTACCAGTATACTGGGCCGGTGTATGCCCCGGTTAGAATAGGTGTACCATATCCCTGTGTTGTAAGAGGCGTCCAGGAAGGGCATCCAACGATAAAACATTGCCTCACAAAAAGCCAAACCCATGCATAGCAGGGAAAAACGGATAAAAAGGGGGTTTATTTTTAGGGAAAAAAAAAGGGAATCGCTGAAAATCCCCCATTCATTTACATGGGGAAAAGTGAGCTAGAACCAGTATATTCACCCTACTCCCCTTTCTTCTTCAAATACTCAACTGCCCCAAACCGCAAATCCCCCAATCCCACCCCCCCCAACGTCTCAATCTCCCTCTTCCAACTCCATGCATCCAAACCCCCAACTCTGTCTTCCCATCCCCATGTCTTCATGTTCTTCACAACATGACACAAATATACACAGGGAACTTTAGCGCATGAGAAAGCCATTTGGTCTATCATGCTTGCGTTGTCACTGTTCCCGTTTGTTTAGAACAATGTTAAAAGTAAATAAAGATGGAAAGTGAAATTCACAATTACTTCCGCCTTTATTCTCTTATCCTCACTTTAATTCACTGACCGGTGTTTGTGTGTTTGTTTGTCGTGTTACTCCTCCTACAGCTGTGGGCCAATTCCATCAAGACTTTCTCCAGAGGATCAGCATGACCCCAATGAATGTATGGGGGTGTTTTTATCTTTGCCAGTGGTCTTGGGGAGAGGGGAAGTGACACAAATTCTCTCTGTAAATGTGTATCATGTAATGCCACCTCCAGGTGGGGGAGGGTATTACAAGTCTCCACCATTTGCAGTGCAGTATTCCTGTCCCCACGTTTTCCAGTGCAGTGAGGTGTTTTGAATTATAAGTCGAAGGTATGTTTTTGCTTCATGCATGTAAGGTTTTTTTTGTTTTTGCCTTTACAGAGCTATTAGTTACCTATACACCGCCCAAACAAAGGTATGCGTCAGAAGAATGTGTTGCATGCTTGGAACAAGATCGACCGAAGGGAAGGTACTCTGCCAGTGGTTTGAAAGACGAATGCCCGCACTAGGATCTTGCTGGGAAGACATCTTAATTTTAATGCATTTTTGCAGGGTTCAATTTCACGTTGTTCCTTTTGTACTCTTTCATTTAATAGGACTATGCACTGTTAATTGTGTGTTTGAAAGCTGCTTTGATTGATGACATTTCAACCTGTGTTTGGTCATCAACTTCCTTAAACGTATGCAGTTCATCCGACGGCAATGCATCTTTAACCATCACAAGAAAAACTAGTAAGGCACTCGATAGTGGCATAGTTCTGCCACAAAACACAATACCTGATCCAAGAGAACATATCTGGCCCAATACATTTTTGAAATATCATGCTCATGCATAGTTTTTGGCCCTATCTCTCAATGGTGAAGAATCACTTAAAATAATTCTCGTACTCTGATCCGAATCTGGATCTTCACCAAAATTGAATCAATTCTTCCGTGTCACACACCCAATAGTCCACCAAGTTTTTTTCCAAATACGCCCACAACTTTTTGAGATATCCTGTATACAAACAGACAAACAGACAGAAAGGGGTGAAAACATAACCTCCTTCACCTCCAGTGGCGGAGGTAGTGATGAGTCCAAAACATGTTACTTGAGGGATTGAGAAATGCCAAATCAGAGAGAATTTCCTGATAGCAAACACATTGCTGACCAGAAATCCAGAAATCAGAGATCCAGTGAATATACAATGATAGCATGATATACACCAAGATCATTCAGCTTTGTGAGCATCTGGAACAACCTCTCCTTGTTGAAAAAAGGAGTTAATTCTACGAGTTAGAGGAGTTGCTAACTCAACAGAGAATTCGCAGTTAATGCATGCAGATATCCCATCAGGTACAGCAGAAGTTTTAGGCCGAATCATTGTCAATGGATTTGGCACTTCTCATGGGTTTACAGTGAGTCGTGGTTTTGCAGCTGGAAGTTATGGTGAAGTGCAGTCAAATTAAGTAGGACTACATCAGGAGAAACAAATAAAATATTCATTGCAAGCATTGGGTTTTCTGGTTTGAAGCAGTAATGGCAACCAAAGTACAGTGCTGTGGTCAGACTGCACAATTCCCCTTAAAATTTGGGAGGGTAGTCAAGTGCAGGAATCTGCAAGAACACATCTAAACTGGGCAGCGTCAAAGAGGATGGAGAAACGAGAGGGCAAGAGTGAGGCCAAAATGAAGCAAAAGTGAACTAAGAGTCCACTAACCTATCTGTGGTGAGTGACAAGTAGGTCTTGGGACTCGGCATCCTGCCATGATATGCCAATAACAAGGAGAGCCTTGGTGTTGATTGCTTCCAGAGAAACAAGCAGCTGCACCAGCCTAGAGGTAAACTATATTTTGAAGACCAGCAGAGTACTCACCCGACGTGTGATCTTATTCCAATCATGCAACACGTTATTCTGATGCGTACCTTTATTTGGGAGGTGTATAGGCAACTTGCAGCTCTGTGTCGGCAAAATAATAATAATAATAATAATAATAATAATAATAATAATAATAATAATAATAATAATAATAATAACCGGGTTACTTGCATGAAGTAAAAACATACCTTCTGATTACAATTCAAAACACCTCGCTGCACTGGACAATGTGGGGACAGGAATACTGTCCTGTAATTGGTGGAGACTTGTAATACCCTCCCCCACCTGGAAGCAGTGCTACATTTGCTTCCCCTCCCCTTCCCCCCAAGGCCAACAGAAAATATAACAGCACCCCTAAACACTAATTGTGGTCAAGCTGATCCTCTGTAGCAAGTCTGGATGTAATCGGCCCACAATTGTAGGAGGAGTGGCGCGACAAACACACAAACACCGGTCTATGAATTATCATAAGGATTAGCTGAAGAAAGAGGGAAATGATTGTGAATTTAACGTTCCATATTTATTTACATAAATGGGAACAGGAACAATGCAGGCATGATAGGCCGAATGGCCTCCTCATCCACCAAATTTGCCTGTATCTTTGTGTAACGTTGTCAATAATGGGAAGAAATGGGGAGGGGAGGACAGAGAGTGAGAGGTGGGGGTGCATGGAGTTCGAAGATGGAAATTGAGATGTTGTGAGGGGGGAGATTGAGCACTTCGGGTTTGGGGCAGTTGAGTACTTGAAGAAGAAAAGGGGAGGGGATGACAGAGGTGGGTGGGGGGAGGGAGGGCAGAGAGGGGGCAGAGTTGGGATCGAGGGGTTTGAGGCTTTTGTGGGGGTAGGGAAGGAGTTGAGGACATTGGGGTGGGAGGGGTTTAAGGATTTGAAGAAAAGGGGAAGAGAGCACAGAGTTTGGGTGTGCTTGGAGGGGGTCGCAGAGAGGAGACATATTTGAGAAGGGGGTTGAGGACGTGTGTGTGTGTGTGTGTGTGTGTGTGTGTGTGTGTGTGTGTGTGTGTGTGTGTGTGTGTGTGTGTGTGTGTGTGTGTGTGTGTGTGTGTGTGTGTGTGTGTGTGTGTGTGTGTGTGTGTGTGTGTGTGTGTGTGTGTGTGTGTGTGTGTGTGTGTGCGCGCGTGTGTGTTTAGAGGGGGGGAGAGGGGATTTGTGGACCCAAAGTCACAATTTACATGATGCAGAATTTCCATGGGTCTTTTGGGTCCTCTTGGTATTTTGGGTTCTCAATGTATTTTGGATACCCTGGGTCTTTTGGTTCCTCTGGATGTTTTGGGTGTTCGGGGTCCTCAACGTTACTTGCATTGTCTGGGTCATTTGGGTATTTTAGGTTTTCTCAGTCCTTGGAGTATTTTGTGTGTTTTGGGTGTTTTAGTTCCTCAGGGTCTTTTGGGTCTTAAAGGGTCTTCTGGGTATTCGGGATATTTTAGGTATTTTGGGTTTTTGGGGCATTTTCAGTCTTTTGAGGTTTTGGGGTCTTTCAGGTATTTTGGGTTTTTGGGGCATTTTCAGTCTTTTGAGGTTTTGGGGTCTTTCAGGGTCTTTTCGGTGTTTTGGGTCTTTAAGGGTCTTTGTGGTCTTTAATGGTATTCTGGATCTTCAGAGTTTTCAGTCTTTTTGGGTCCTCAGGGTTGTTTGGATCCTCGGGGTCATTTGGGTCCTCAGGGTCTTTTGGGATTATGAGGTATTTTGGATCTTTGGGGTATTTTGAATCTTTCGGGGTCTTTTGGGTCTTTGGGGTATTTAAGGATCTTTTGGGTATTTTGGGTCATCCGGATATATTGGGTCTTTTGGGGTGTTTTGGGTCTTCAGGGTATTTTGGGTCTTTTTGGTTTTCAGGGTCTTTATGGATCTTTGGGTCTTTAACGGTCTTCTGGATCTTCAGAGTCTTTTCAGTCTTTTGGGTCCTCTGGGTACTTCAGGTTAAGCATTTTAGGTTACAATTGTGGGTGACGTCAGTTTTGCTGTCCAGTCAATGGGTGAAGAGCAGATATACACACATACATAGTCGCATACACTCGCTCCATTTTATATCGATGAACTTGATGTAGGCACGTCGAAAATATTGAAAAGTGTGCGAATAGCAAACTTCACATATGTTATCTTTTTTGCATACAAAGTCGAGGCTCGTGGAGGAACAAGAACAAAGAAGGGATCAGGACGTAATAGAACAAAAGAACAGCAGAAAAAGTGGGGGCAGGGGGGAACGCTCTCCCTCTCTCCATCTCCATCTCAAACCTCTCTCCCTCCTCAAAATCCTGGTGCCGTTTAATCAAATCTGTTTCTGGTGTATGTTCCCCCTCCATCCCCTCCCTTACCTCAAATGGCCGCACTGCTGATTCCACACGTGATAAAGCTGAATGTCTAAACTCAGTGTTTGCAGCTAAATCTTGTGTCCTAAACCCATCACTATCTCTACCCACTTCACCCAGTCGCACCCAACTGTCCCTGAACTCTGTGTCCTTTTCTCCTAACAAGATGGAGAGTTTGCTTTCAAACCTCGAGTCAGATTCTGCAACCGGTCCAGACGGCATCAGCCCACGTGTCCTCAAAGCCTTCTCTTCTGCTCTTGCTCACCCTCTCTCTGTTCTATTCACCCTCTCATTTGCCCAAGGTCATCTGCCATCTGCTTGGAAATCTGCTAACATCACTGCCCTGCATAAAAAAGGTGCAAAAACAGATCCCTGTAACTACAGACCAATCAGCCTTCTCCCAATCATCAGCAAGGTGATGAAATCCATCATCGCTTCTGACATGAAATCCTTCCTCTTCTCCAATGGCTTGATTTCCAATCATCAATTTGGTTTCAGAACAGGTCACTCTACCCTGGATATGCTGCTTCTGCTCTCCCATCAATGGATGGAGGTCCTCAATGCCAGACAGGAAATCCGAGCCGTATCCCTGGACATATCACGTGCTTTTGACGCAGTCTGGCACCCTGCCCTACTCACCAAACTCTCTTCCCATGGTATTCAAGGCCATCTCCACTCATGGCTCGCAGACTTCCTCTCCTGTCGCAATCAACGTGTGGCCCTAAATGGAGTTCTTTCATCCCCTCTTCCTGTGCAGGCTGGAGTTCCTCAAGGTAGCGTTCTGGGCCCTGTTCTTTTTCTGGTTTTCATCAATGATCTCTCGGACTCTCTGGAAAATCCTCTATTTCTCTTTGCCGACGACTCCACCCTCTGCCGTACCATCTGACATCCCTCAGACCGGCAAGCAGCAGCTTCTTCGCTCACTGCAGATCTGGATAAAATCAGAAACTGGTCCAACACGTGGAACATGTCTTTCAATCCAGAGAAATCTCACACTCTCACTATGTCTCTTCGAAAGGACCGTTTACAAACCCCCCCCCATCCACTTTCTCAACAATCCTCTGGAAGAAGTCTTTTCTTTCAAGCTTCTAGGTCTCACTATCTGCCATGACCTTTCCTGGGAAAGTCACATTTCCAACCTCGCCTCAAAAGCCAGTCGCCGACTGGGAATCCTCCGTCGTGGTAAGTCCTTCCTCGGCCCTCTTGAGCTCCTGACCACTTACAAAGCTTTTGTCCGTAGCCTGATGGAGTACTGCTCTCCCCTCTGGGCTGGTGCTCCTGCCTCCCACCTTTCTCGGCTTCACGCTGTCGAAACCAGGGCATTTAAGATCATCGGCATCTCCCGCAATGAAGCTGAGTCTTTGGGCCTCTCACTCAATGACCGCAGGTTGGTCGGTGGTCTTTCTGTCTTCTACCGACTCCTCTCCAGCCTTGCCCCCCCTGCTCTCTCTGCGATTTGTCCCCACCACATTTCCACAGGGTGCTCAAGGTCCGCCAACAACCCCCTTCTGGTAAAACTACCAAAATCACGAATCACTGCTCATCTTCACTCTTTCATTCCTCTTTTTTCCCACCTTTGGAATAAACTTCCTCACTCTATTCTTTCCCATTCTTCCCTCCAGGCTTTCAAAACAGCTGTTCACCACCACCTCTTATCTTCCCCCATCCAAATCCTCGATCTTTTCTACCCCCGATAATCCACCCAAGCCCACTTCCTTCATTTCTCCTGCTTTTCTTCCTGAAAGTCCCTGAAATGTCCATCTTCTCTTCGCCATGTTCCCCGTCCCATCCCCATCCCTCTCCCTTCCACAGTTCACCTAATGTGTCTGTTCCCCACTGTTTTGTCCCTTCCACTCCCGCCCCTCTTGTCTCATGCCTCCTTGCTGTGAGTTGTGTGTTAGCTCTCATACGAGCCTCGACCAAGGTATACAAAAAAAAAACGCACCAGCAGCAGGGTTGAGGGACAAAATAGAGACACTTGGACAAATAGTCAGGAAGAATGAGAGGTAGGGCAAGACATGTGGGGTGGACAATATTGCTGTAGAAGCAAACTATCAGGAAAGCAAAACTGGAAACTTTGAAAAAGTGGGCTTGGAGAGGTTTAACGGGGGTAAAAAATATCATGGTTTTGGATGGGGGATGATCTGAAATGGTGGTGAACAGCTGTCGTGAAGACCTGGAGGGAAGAATTATGTCAGAGAATGTGGAAGTTGGTTCCACAGGTGGGAAAAAAGAATAATGAATAAGTGGAGGTGAGCAGTGATTCTGGATTTTGTGAGTTTCACCAGAAGAGGGTTGCTGGTGGACCATGTGTGCCCTGCAAAAACCTTGAGGAAGGTGGGGATTAGAACAGAGAGTGCAAAGCATGGAAAGAGCAGAGGGTGCAATACCAGAAAGGAGGCGGTAGAATATAAGGAAACCAACTGACCTGTCTGCAATGTGAGAGTGATCAGCCCATAGACTCAGCTTCATCGCAGGACAGTCCAATGATCTTGAAGGCCTTGGTTTTCATGGCATCAAGCAGAGCAATATGTGAGGCAGGAGAACCAGCCAAGAAAGGAGAGCAGCATTCCAAACTGAGGATGAAGGCCTTGTATGTGGATAGGAGTTCAGGTGTGCCAAGGAAGGAATTTGCATAATGGAGGATGCCCAGTCGGTGATTGGCTATTGAAGCTAACTTAGACGTGTGGTTAGTCCAAGAAGGATCATGGCTGAGAGTGTGACCCAGGAGTTTGAGTATTTTATCTCACTATATTTAAGCTTCTATAATGCTTATTCCTTTGAAACATCTTTGTATTGTTAAGGAAAATTGTTTGTTTCATTATCTATATTATGTAACTCATGGTATTTTTATTGTCATGTTTTTTATTACCTCTGCCACTGAATATGTTCTGCTTGAAACCTCTGCTATGTCAGGTCAGGTTAGATCTGTGACCTGCTACAGGTACCATGTAAACCTGTACTAACCTGTTCCATGGTCGGGTTGTCGGCGACTAAACCGTCTCCCCCAGCAGGTTTTCTGGTGAGGAGGGTGTTTGGATATGGACACCCAGCAGGATTAAAAACAAAACCTCTCAAAGGGCGGAGGAGCTCCTTGTGAGCCAACGGCCATCCATATCTAGTGCCCATCTGTGTCTGCGGACGGCCTCCTGCAGTCGGGTTACTTTTTTATTAGGAGGTTGGTGGCAGGATTTGCACTCCGGCCACCGTAAAACCCTTCATTCTGCAAAACACACAAACGCAAAAAAATCTGAAAACCCACGCCGTGGGAGTACCTCCTCTGCCGCTTCCCTTCGCAGAGCAGCTCACCGGATGACGGGATTGGGGCAAAGCCTTCGGGACCCCAAATCTTTGATGATAGGAGGGAAACCACGGGGTAACATCCCTGGGTCAGATTGCGGGAGAGTGTGTCGGAGTGGTGCTGAGGTGTTATCCACCAGACGGCGGTCTCCTTGGGTTAACCTAAGGCGGTCCCTTCAGGTGGGTGCCTGGAATGTCCTATCCCTAAGAGAGGATGATCACCTGTCTCTGTTATCATCTGAGCTCAAGCGTTTGGACATCGGGATTGCAGCTCTCTCTGAGGTTCGGAGACCGGATTGCGGCGAGATAATGGTGGGTGGTTACACCTACTATTGGTCTGGTCGCTCTGATGGTTACCATACCCAGGGAGTTGCTGTAGCTGTGTCCAATAAGCTGACCCCAATGATAATTGAGGTAACACCGGTCAACGAGCGTATTATGAGATTAAGGATTCGTCACTCCTTAGGTGTCATTTCCCTGGTCTCTGTTTATGCTCCGACTAAGGCGAGTGATCTCGCCGTGAAGGATGCATTCTACGCCACGCTCGAGTCTGTGGTTGATCAGTGCCCCAGACGAGATATACTTCTAGTCTTGGGGGATTTCAATGCATCGACTGGAACTGATAGGGATGGTTATGAGGTGTGTGTTGGTCCCAATGGGTCAGGAACTTTGAACCAGAATAGCACTAAGTTCCTTGACTTTGCAAGAAGTCATGGACTTAGGGTGGCTGGTTCATGGTTTCGGCACCCACAAGCTCATCGCTGGACTTGGTATTCCAACGATGGTGGTGTGGCAAAGGAGATTGACCATGTCCTCATTGACGGTCGTTGGAGGATGACCCAGAACTGCAGGGTCTACCGGAGTGCTCAGTTCCTCAATACTGACCACCGGCTAGTTGTAGCAACTCTAAAGCTGCACCCTAAATCCTGGAGAATGGTACCATCCTAGCCTAGGCTGGATGTTGGCAAGCTCAGGGATGAGAGAGTAGCTGAGGAGTTTGCGAACAGGCTGAGTGGACACTTGGGGGGTCTGGGTGCTTTGGGGGGTCCTGAAGAGTTGTGGAGTGCCTTCAAGACCACCATCCTTGATGTTGCCGGTGGATGTCTTGGAACTCACCGCAGGGCAAAGAAGAATTTTGTCTCTCAAGGGACACTGGATACCATTGACCAGAGTCGCAGGGCCAGGCAGAATGGCAGAGCTGAGCTGTTCAGGGAGCTGAGGCATAAAACTGTACGTGCACTGAGGGTGGACAAGGAGGCCTATGTGCGAGGAATCTGTGAGGGGGTAGAGCATCACCTGTGGGCAGGTGATTCTCGTCCCGCTTACAGGGGAATTCGTGCATTGCGTTCATCCAAGCCCATCCCTCGGAGCACTGCAGTTAGAGCAGAGAGTGGTGGGCTCTTGACAGAGGAGTCTGAAGTGAACGCCCGCTGGGCCGGTTACTTTGAGTGGTTGTACCAGGCTGATCCCCCAGCTGTCGAGTTGGACATCAAGGGTGTTACAATCCCTGTTGCTGACCCTCGAATCAACTGTGGTCCACCTTCGCTTGTGGAAACACGGGCTGCGGTGAACCAGTTGAAATGGGGCAAAGCTCCAGGGATCTGTGGCATCCATGCTGAACTTCTCAAGGCTGGTGGAAATGCTCCACTCGTGTCGTTGCATGCAGTTTTATGCTCTGCCTGGAACACAGGCATCATCCCAACTGATTGGAAGAGGGGCCTTGTTGTTCCTCTCTGGAAAGGGAAGGGTGATCGCCAAGACTGCGACAACTACCGAGGGGTGACGCTGCTCTCAGTGCCGGGCAAGATCTTTGCTCAGATAATTATTGATAGGGTTCGCCACCATTTGCTTGAGCACCAGCGTCCAGAGCAGTCAGGCTTTACACCAAAGAGGTCAACGATTGACTGTATCCTTGCTCTTCGTGTCCTCACCGAACGCAGACGAGAGTTTCGGCAGGGGCTGCTTGCAGCCTATGTTGAGATTGAGGGAGGATTTCGGAGAGATCAAGCTGCGGCGCATCGTTTGGGAATGGCAAGATCTCGGACCTTGATTTTGCAGATGATGCAGTCATCTTTGCGGAGACTTTAGATATCCTTTCGGGGGCCCTCGAGGTGCTGAATGAGGAGTCAGAGCTGTTGGGATTACGGGTTTCTTGGGTCAAAACTAAGATCCAGGCTTTCGGTGACATCTTGGATGCTGCTGTCCTGTCTGTGTCTGTTTGTGGTGAGGATGTTGAGGTCATGGAGAGATTCACTTACCTTGGCAGTGATATTCATGTTTCTGCTGGCTGTGAGTCAGAGGTCAATAGACGTCTGGGTCGGGCCTGGGGAGTTATGGATTCATTGGATCATGGGGTGTGGCGATGCCGGGATCTGTGCAGGAGGACGAAAGTCCGAGTCTTCAGGTCCTTGGTGCTCCCAGTCTTCCTCTATGGATGTTAGTCTTGGACTCTGACCAGGGATCTAAGACAGACTTAATTCCAATTGGTACCAGGTCTCTTCCGAGAATCATTGGCTATCGCTGGTCAGACTTTGTTTCCAACGAACGGGTGCTGAGAGAGACTCAAATGAGATTTGTTACCTGCATAGTCCGTGAGCGTCAGTTGCGGCTGTATGGACATGTGGCTCGTTTTCCTGACGCTCATCCTGCTCACCAGATTCTCTCAGCGAGGGAGTCTCATGAGTGGAGGAGGCCAGTGGGCCAGTTGCAGCAGGTTGACCATCATCTCAAGGAGATGGGGATGGGCCTGGCATCTGCCTGGGCGATGGCCAGACGGAGGCCCCTGGAGTACCGGCAGAAAGTGGACGCAGCGACGCACTGTTCTGGCACATGCTCCCATACCTGACCTGACCTGCCACCAAACGTGATGGAGGTTATGTTTTCACCCCTTTCTGTCTGTTTATTACTTGGCATTTTTTTTTCCTTTTTTTGACAAGTATGTTGATCGCCTCCATTTGTTTGTTTGTGTTTGTTTG
The DNA here is from genome assembly GCF_056783735.1 of Eptatretus burgeri. Taxonomy (NCBI): domain Eukaryota; kingdom Metazoa; phylum Chordata; class Myxini; order Myxiniformes; family Myxinidae; genus Eptatretus; species Eptatretus burgeri. The sequence continues at coordinate 30,747,194 of NC_140971.1, forward strand.
TCTGTCCGTTCGCCTCAAACCCAAATTGCTCAACCGATCCCTCTAAAATTTTCAGAGATTAATGTCACTGACCCTGCAACGGACACGCATTGAAGTTTTGTAAAATTCGGTCTACGGAAAAGGTCTACAGAGGCCAAAAGGCCAATTTGAGCCAAATTTTCTAAAATCCTCAAATTTCTTCTGATTGACTTGAAATTTCAACACGATTTGCATATCAGGTCATTGAAGTCAAACACCTCTTACGTTTGAGGTTACATTAGGTTAAAAGGTCAACATAGGCCATAAGGTCAACCCAAAACAAGCCAAATTTATAGATTGTTTCTAAAATTGTCAATTTTCATCTGATTTACTTGAAATTTGAAGATCATTTGCATAATCAGGTCACCAAATTCAACCACTGACTAATTTTTGAAATAAACATAGACCAAAAGGTCAACATAGGCCAAATTTCTAAAATCCTCAATTTTAATCCAATTAACTTGAAATTTAAAGAACATTTGCATATCAGGTCACTGAATTCAATCACCAACTAATTTTGAGGTAAACATAGGCCAAAAGGTTGACATCGGCCAGTTTGGGCCAAATTTCCTAAAATCCTCAATTTTCATCCAATTGACATGAAATTTGAAATACATTTTCATGTCCGGTCACTGAATTCAAACACCTATTAATTTTGAGGGAAACTTATGCCAAAAGGTTAATTTGGGCCAAATTTTCTAAATCCTCAATTTTCATCCGATTGAGTTGAAATTTGAAAATAATTTACATATCAGGTCACTGAATTCAACCACCTATTATTTTTGCAGTTGTCATTGGCAAAAATGTAAACATAGACCAAAAGGTCAACATTGGCCAATTTTCTAAAATCCTCCATTTTCATCCAATTAAGTTTCAGTCAAGTTGAAATTTGAAGAGCATTTGCATATATATCAGGTCACTGAATTCAACCACCTATAAATTTTGAGGTAAGCATAGGCCAAAAGGTCAAAATAGGCCAAAAGGCCAATTTGGGGGAATTTTTATAAAATCCTCAATTTTCATCCGATTGACGAGAAATTTGAAGAGCATTTTTAGGTCAGGTCGCTGAATTCAACTACCATTTAATTTTAAGGTCAAATGGTCAACACAGGCAAAATTTCTAAAATTGATAGATATTGAGAAAAACTAAATATATCACTATATCTCAAAAAGTTGTGGACGAATGAGGACAAAACAAGATAGATGAGTTGAATAGGAGACAAGAACAAGCGGATTGGGTTTTGGTTAGGATCGAGCTCATCAGTGGGAACCAAAACGTAAACTTCTCCACCTGGCAGAGGTGTGTGCTCTATCGAGTGCCATTCTACTTTCTGCTGTTTTGCCAAGTTGTTACTCCATGAGTGATTTTTCATTTTTTGTTTGTCTGTTCATTTGTTTTTGTGCAGGATATCTCAAAAAGTTGTTGATGGATCTGAATGAAATTTTGTGGACAGGTTAGTGTGTGTGACAAGGACGAACTGATTAGATTTTGGTGAAGATCCGGATCCGAATACTGGAATTTTTAAAGTGATTCTTCACCATTGAGAGATCGGGCCAAAAATTATGTATAGCACGATATCTCAAAAAGTTGTGACAGATTCAGACGAAGCTTGGTGAACATGTTGAGCATGTGACAAGGAAGAATTGCTTCAATTTTGGTGAAGATCAGAATCCGGATCCGGATCTGATAATTTTTCAAGTGATTCTTCACCATTGAGAGATAGGGCCAAAAACGATAGAAAGAATGATATTTCAAAAACCTATTAGGCTCAATATGTTCTCGTAGATCAGGCATTACGTGGCAGTGGTATGCGCTCTCCCGAGTACCCTTCTAGTTTTTTATGGTGTATTATGATTTTTTTTAATGATGAATCTTTTGGTTTTCTTTAATTATGTAATTCACATGAAATTCAGCATGCTGAGTGCTGCCCACCATCACCTCATTCGTTTCCCCATAACCACCTCTGCTTTCTTTTATTCTTTTTGCTATTCACTTTTCCCACCATCACCTTTTCCCTCTTTTCCATCTGTCCACATGTGCGAGCTCTCATATACAGTATGTGCACTCGACTTTGATATGTCCAGCCTGGGTTTGAATCTCAGACCAGCTATGAACTGTCACCCTGTCTGTGTTGTGCAGGTAGGGCGAGGCATCAATGTGTCGTTCATTCGATAGATGTGAAGCCTGAGAAACCGTTTGCCTCGACTTACAAAGCCTTTCAACAATATGTATTTGAAATTATTTAGTTTCATAGCTTTGTCGACATTACGATCATTACCATCGCAGCGAAAGGCCACTTTCATTCCTCCATGGAAGCTCTGGACAAACAAACTTTGAATGAGTGCACTCACTGACACACACACACACACACACACACACACACACACACACACACACACACACACACACACACACACACACACACACACACACACACACACACACACACACACATTTTATTCAAATAAATAAAACATCCATTGTTATTAATTTAAATTTGAAATCAAACATTTGTGGTACATTCTAATGCAAACAAAGGCATGTTCTTTTTCACCTCTGTGCTGCATTTCGCCCGATGGCTAGCTTCATGTTCTTAACCTCGGCCTCCTATTCCCCATCGAGCACCGCAGTTCCATCTCGCACTGCGGTACGTGCGCTCAGCACCGAGACATCCAGCCTTTGATCTATGGCTGTGTTGTTTGCCTTGTGTGCCCACTCCATTTCTCATCACACTTTGGATTTGCTTTATTGCTGAATATTTTTACCCAAATCCTATTCTTCACCGTGAACCGTTTTATTGACCCAATCATTTCCAGCATCATTTTTGCTCTTACATTAACACATTTGTTTGCATTGTATAACATATTTGGATGTGGTCTGATGTGGAAAGAAAATTGCATAAAACATTATAATCTTTGATATATGTACTTATTTTAAACAATTATTGTTCTGCGATGATGTGGGGGAAATGATGTTTTATTAACGTCACTGCAAGCAACTATTCACAAGGAATCACAAGGAAATTAGATGCAGGTGGAGGTCAGTCAGCCCATCATGCCTGCACAACATCAACACCGCACTAATTTATCAACACCGGACCAAAAGAAGAAAATGCAAAATATATTTAAAACATTTTTTTTAATCAAGTGTTTTTTTGTGGGGGTTTTTTTTTGTAGTTTTTGTATTTTTTCTTTTTCCATCTTCTCAAGGCAGTGGACATAGGCTTGGGTAAAAAAAACACAACATCAACCACACAACACCCCTTGGTACCTCCAACAACAGCACTCCAAACACATGTACACAATCACCCATCAATGCTCAAACTACCTAAAAGTCTTGCCAACATCCCTATACCCCTCTATCTCCATAACTTCCAGGTAACTATCTAATTCCAATTTAAACGTATCTAATGTTTCTACTGACACTACCATTCCAGGGAGACCATGCGATGCATTAACGACTCTCTGATTAATAGACCCCTGCCTTACTACCGTCTTTTCTCTCAGGCTCTGACTCCTGGTCCTATAACTGTCTACTTTGATGAATAATTATTCTGCAATTGTTTTAGCTACACCTTTCATTATTTTAAACATCTCAATCACATCTCCTCGTAAACACCTCCTTTCTAGCGTATAAAGCCCCGCCTCCTTCAGCTACTCCTCATAGCTGAGTCTAGCTAGGCCCAGAATAAATCGAGGAGCCGTATGCTGAACCCTATCTATGGCATTTATTTCCTTCCTGAGTTGTGGTGACCAAAACTGCACACAATATTTTAGATGTGGCCCTCACTAAATTCCTGTACAATGTTAACACCATCTCTTTTGATTTATAAATGATCCCCCTCCGAATACATCAGAAAACCCTATTTGCTTTACCTATAGCTGCCTAGCATTGTGCTGCCTGCTTACCTCCCGTATCTATGACCACCCCCAGATCCTACTCCTGTGTGACATGCTCCAAAATGACCCCTTGCATCCTGTAATCTCTATTTTCATTATTCTTCCCCATCCCTAACACCTTACACTTTCTCAGGTTAAATTACATCTGCCAGTCTTTTACCCAATCTATGCAAGTACCAATACTTTCCTAAATCTGATCACCACCCCCTCTGCTATCCACCTTACCACCAATCTTTGTATCATCTGCAAATTTGGAAAGCCAACTCTTCACCCCACTATCCAAATCATTGATGTAAATAATGAATAGTTATGGTCCGAGTACTGATCCCTGAGGTACCCCGTTACTTACATCCCCCCAGCAAGACATCCTCCCACTCACAGCCACACTTTGCTTCCTATGACGAAGCCAGTTTGCAATCAAATTAGCTACCTGACCAGCCACTCCGCAAACCCTCACCTTGACTAACAACCTCCGATGTGGTACCTCATCAAATGCCTTCTTAAAGTCTAAATATACTTTGTCCACTGCTTTTCCCTCATCCACCCAATCAGCCACTGCTTCATAGAACTCCAAAAATTTGTTAAACAGGAACTACCTTTGGTAAACCCATGCTGACTACCTTTAATTGGTTTGTATTTGTTTAAATGGTTCCTCATCTGGTCCTTTATTAATGCCTCTAATACCTTCCCCACAACTGAAGTCAAACTAACAGGTCTATAGTTTCCAAATTCTTCTCTGGATCCTTACTTAAATAATGGTGTTACATTTACTACTCTCCAATCCTCCGGTACCTGTCTGGACTCCAGTGAGCTATCGAAAATATCCGTGAATATCTCACTTACCTGCTCAGCCACCTCCATCAACACTCTCGGTTGCATATTATCTGGCCCTGGAGCCTTATCCACTCTTAGATTTCCGAGCTGTTCATTTACATCTTCCACTCCAACCTGGATCTTCTGTAAAAGCCCTTCCTCACCTCCTTCATAGATACTCTCAGCTATTGGCAATTCTCGTGACTGTTCTTGTGTAAAAGTTGAAGCAAAATAACTTTAATAAGCCTGCCATCTCACTTTCCTCACTAACCACTCTCCCAATACTATTCCTCAATGGGCCCACACTGATCCGAACCTGTTCTTTTCCCCTGATATACTTAAAGAAAGCCTTGCTATTATGTTTAATATTCTTAGCCATGTCCTTCTCATACTCTCTTTTGACTTGCCGAGTTATTTTCTTAACTTGCCTCTGTTTACTCCGATAGTGACATAAATCTAACTCCAGTCCTGTTATTTTAAACCTAATAAATACCTTCTGCTTCTCCTTAATAGCGTTCCTTATCTCACTGCTCAACCACCCTGGTCTCTTTCTGTTTCTAGTTTTACACCTCATTGGAATGTACTTACTCTGCACTCGACACATTTGGTCCTTGAAGGTTTCCCATTTCTCTGATGCTGATTGTCCTGTTGTTAGAGTCTCCCAATCTACATTACCCAACTCTCTCCTCATACCCTCAAGGTTTTCCTTCCTGAAATCTAATAGCCTTACCCTACCATCCTGAACTTTCACCCTTAACAGAATCTTTGCACACACAAAGTTATGGTCACTTGCTCCTAAATGCTCCCCCCTCCACTTCCTCCACCATTTTGGGATTGTTACTTAAAAGGAGGTCTTTCACTGCACTCTCCCTCGTGGGCGTATCTACAATCTGGGTTAAAAAGCAATCCTGGAATAAATCTATGAAATCCTCATCTGCTCTGCCCTTTCCTTGTTCTTGGACCCAATCGATCCGTGGAAAGTTAAAATGCCCCATAATCAATACTCTTCCCTTACCACATGCCCTTTTGAATTCTTCATGTATTCCTCCTTCGTCCTCTTCCTTCCCAGCCAGAGCCCTATAAAAGCATCCTTCCAGTACCTTACTGTTTTTACAATCTCTAATCTCTACCCAGACAGAATTCTCTGCATTAATTCCCTCCTTAATATCACCCTTTCTCTTAATGCAATGTTGTCCTTTACCCAGATTGCTACTCCTCCTCCAGTTCTCTCTTTCCTATCACACCGATACACCTTGTAGCCTTCTAATCCTGTCCTCCAGTTACTCTCCTCCTTAAGCAATGTCTCACTTACTGCAACTATATTGTACTCCTTGTTATCACCTCTGACCACAAGCTCTTCCATGTTATTATTTAAACTTTGGGTATTGGTATAAAATATGTTTAACTTTTCCCTTCCTTAAATTTTATTTTCTTGCCTGGCCTTACTCATCACAATTACATCATCCATTCCTTCCTCAATACCTTCTCCACCCTCCACTGACCTAAAAAATTCCTGAATTCCTTCCTCAATTCCCACTACAAACCTTGCTGCCCCGTTTCTATTTAATATACGGCCATCATTCCAGAAACACTCCCTTTGTCCCTGAAATGATTCCCACTGCTTCTTAAATGTAAAACCTTCCTCCCGACAACATTCTTCCAGCCATTGGTTGACGTCTATTGCTCTGCTCATAATTTCTATATTGTTTCCTAATCTTGGGAGAATCCCACAAAACATGACCTCACAACCCTTTGCTTTCAGCTGCTTTCCCAATATCCTGCATATATTTTTCAAAACCTCTGAGTAAACTTTCCCTACATCATTCGCTCCTAGGTGGACCACAACCAACTTCTTCTTGCCATGACACAATACAATATCGTTTACCCTTCCTTCAATGTCCCGAACTCCCACTCCTTCAAAACTACACAGAACTCTATGTCTTCGTTGCTTCCTGCAGAATGAAGAATCAACATATTTAATTGTCTCATCACCCACAAAAACTGTCTCTCATACCTCATTCCTACCCATCTCTATTGCTGCACTTCCACCACTGCTTGCACCCACTACACCACCACTGTCTTCACTCGCTCCACCACCACCGTCTGCACTCGCTGCACCACCACTGGATGTAATGGAATTGATCAATCCTCTGATGTCATGGAAACTATACTATTAGTTATATAATAAAAAAATTTGGTTGGTAACTAAGGAAAATATAATGCAGTGCTGATTCCCCCTCCCCCGCCCCCCCCATTGGTTAGACGGGTCGACTGACGAGATAACCTAGACGTTTGTGCACTTGCCTCAAAGTTCTCGAGCCTGGGTTTGAATCTTAACCCAACTAACAACTGTCATCCTGGTGTTTCACATGTAGGGTGAGGCATCAATATGTGCACCGTTCATCAGCGAAACGTTAAGCTGGAGGACATGCCTGCCAGCACTGGTCGTTTAGTGGACATTAAAAATCCTTTGTGGTTATTTCTTTTGTGAACTGCAGATGAGTTATCCCCGACGCACTGAACAAATCCAAATTCCTGCCCTGACTGCTGCTGGGAAGTTGATGGCAAGCCATCCAGCATAATCCTTACCAAGAGACTGCTTCGGCAGCACTGATGCTCGATAAAGAGTATGATGGTACATTGATGCAAGCATACAAGAGAGAGTTCAAGTCGCTGAATTAGAAGTGACTTGAAGTCTAATTATGTTGACATTAGTGTTTCATTTATATTGGGCCAGTCGATTAAGTCAATCGCTTTGCTTTGCTTTTTTTCATACCCCTATAGGCTATACTACAATATAGTTCACATCTATCACTTACTCATCACCAAAACCAACATGCCTGGTGTTTGGTATTATATTAGGCATGAACAGCTTGACCTCTGTGCTAACCCCAATGAATATTGTTGGTACAATGCCAGTTTCTTCATTGGCAAATATTTCTCCAATATCTAAAATGTCCAGCACAATATATTGCCTGGAGCCTACTATGAATAAAGTGGCTTCTGTAATGGTTATGAAAAGATACCATTGGCTAGATTAAGAGGATGGTTTAAATTTATTGCCATTGATAGCATTTCTTTACTCTCATTTAGTGGCCAGCTATCATTACATGTAATCATCAATGGTCATAGGGGAAGCACATTAGTCACCTGGCCTATGAAAAGTGCTGGTTATTTACATGCATTGAACAAAATCGTATCAATGCTGAAGCAGTAGGAAAGGATATTGAGCAAAATTGTTGTGTAATTGAATCCTCAATGCTCTCACTCTCTCCCCTCCTCCTCCTCACTCCCTCCCTTCAATCTTACCCAGGGTCCTAAGACCCCATTTTGATGAAAAACTCAAAGCTCATGCTCTAAAATTCTTACCAAGAGAGTGCTTCATTTCATTTGTTCCTGTTTTTTTCCTGCCTGTGGAACCAACTTCCACATTCTCTTCAATCTCATGCTTCCCTCCAGGTCTTCAAGACTGTTCTGTTCTGTTCACCACCTGTTCACCATCTGTTCACCACCATCTCAGATTTTCCCCCATCCAAAACCATGATCTTTTCTACCCCCGTTAAACCACCCCACTTCCCCCTCCCACCTCCCCAAAATAATGTTTTTTGTTTCTGTATCCATGTTGTCCACACATTGTGTTCTTCCCTACCCCACATCATTACCTGCATCCCTTGTTTGTCTGACACCATGACATGGAAGGTGCCTTTTGCAGCCAACTTGTATCAGTTGCTTCACGGTTTCATTATGCTGTTGTCATAAAACTCAAACTCTGTGACTTTGTTTTTCTGAGGTTTGACGTCACAAACTCAGTCACGATATGAATGTACAATTTCTACAACTGTCATCACTATCCGGGATTGCATCTGACAATGCTGCACTGTACTCTGCACAGTTACAGTGCACGGCAATTCCTTGGCAGCGACGCACAACACAATAGGTGACGTACCGTAACACAGGAACAGTTTCTGTCACATCCTTTCATGCGATAACATGATGTTGCCTTTTTCATCTCCTCTGGCCATGCTGTTTCCTTAAAAGACATGAGAGCGAGCCAGCCATTCTGGAGAGTCCATCCATATTTCAGAAATTGTGGAATTCTGGGGTTAGACAATGTCTTGTTTATTATTGTATCTGGGGTTGCTCAGCATCGATGTAGCAACTTCAGCAAGGGTGATTTGTTGTTGAGAAACTTCTAAACCCTAAGTTTACTTAAATCAGACCCTGGAACCTCATTATGCTTGTTTTTGTACATTGTTACAAAAAGTTTACATTGATGAAAAGACTTCGTCCTCTGAAAATTGCTCCAATGCAGATACATCAATCTTCTTGCTGGTGGCCAACCAATCCTTTTCCCGCTGGATTGGGGCTAACTTATTGTGTCCCACTCAATGAAGCTGGGGTTGAAGGGAAGTGATTGGCATTGAGAAGGCCCTCATTGAAGCTGCAAGAAAATGGAATGCCAAGTAGGTATCAGCACCTGTTCTCACTCACAGTTCTGATAAATCTTTCAGAAGAGTACTTGCATCGTACAAAGCTAAGACAATGATGTCTATGTCATTAGAATGGATAACAACTCGTTTCATCCCTTCCTTTTGGATCCTGTAAACTGCATGCAAGATAACTATGGTGTCAGCCTTTTGTTGAGTCGACTCCAAATCAGCAACAGGAGTTAAGGAACATTGTTTGATTAGAACGGTTTTGATTAGTTCTTCAAAGCCACCACTGCAGTACAGAAGAGTGGAACCCAGAGATGGAGATGATGGCTCGTCCACAACCCAAGTCTCAAAAAAGGAAGTTCAGCAACCTGGCTTTGTTAGATGGGAAAGGCCTTTTCTCTCATTTATGTGTCTGCTTATAGCTTTCCAAATAATGTACATCTCTTGAAGGTTTCCTGGCTTTATCACAAATCATTGCAGCTGTAAGATTACATAGGGAGTCTTGTACAATCTTTTTGATGGCAGCAAAATACGAGTATATCTTGGTTGACGGCTCAAGTGGTTTCTCCTTCTTGCATCACTTAAAATCTTCTTCAAGTATTTGAGCTGCCTGATGTAGAATACAGTGTTTTTCATCGACATGCTCGTCCTCTTCTCACTGCTTCAGTTTCTCAACAGCATCCCCAAGAAGTGCACCAGTGGCACAGATAAAGCCAGGCCTTCCACTGTGGCTGGTAACCAAAACTCTGAACCCAAAATGAAGCTGCAGTTTTGTTTTCAAAGCACTTGATTGGCAAGCCTGCGTTTTCAGCTCCAATATCTCAAAGAATACTTCTATGCTGGTTTCTTAGTGCTTTTATCAGAAAACCACACGATTCTTGGAAGAGAGAGGCTTGAAACTGCAAAACAAGGCAAGTGAATGTGACTTCATGGATGCCTTGATGCTGCTGTTTACCAATGGGAATTCTGGCTGCTCTGAAACCATTCATGCATGGTATGTGGTGGTAAATATAATTTGCCATCATGTCATGGGACTGGCAAGATGGCGTACAGGCACGCACACTCGCCTTTAAGCTGTCCAGCCTGGGTTTGAATCCTGACCCTGAAACCAAGCTATAAACTGTCATCCTGGTGTTTCACAGGCAGAGTGATTCGTCAGTGTGTGTGCTGATCCTCGGATGGATGTTATACTGGCACCCTGTCTGCTGGAATTAGTTGGTAGATGTTAAACATCCCACTGTGTCCTTCGTGAAGAGTAGGCGAGCTTCTGCTGAGACTGAACAAATTCCAAATTTCTGCCCTAATTACTGCTGGGATGACAATGGCAAACAACCCAGTTTATCCCTTGCCAAGAAAGTGCTTCAGCAGTACTGAACCTGACTTGGGACAGAACAAGTTAGGTAGTTTGTTAGTTATCATAATCATGACATTGGTGAACATTTTTGCCTTTTAATTTTACTCGTTTCTTCAACCTTTTTGCCTTTTCAATAAGAATTTTGGTGGATTTCTGTTGAAACCTTCCCTATCGGTTTTTTGCCTCTAATAACAACACGGTATTGACTTTTTCATCTCCTGGCCACGCTGTTTCTTTAAAAGACACGGGAGCGAGCCATTCATTCTAGAGTCCATCCATATCTCATAAATTATGAAATTCAGGGTTTAGAAATGAGTGTCTTGTTCATTATTGTACCCCGGGCTGCTCAGAGTAGATGCTGAACGAATGCACTATGTCAGTAGTGTTGGGGTAGTGGATCGTGTCGGCATACTTGACTTATCAGAGTGGGTGCTGCACCCTGGCTGGTAAACTGTTGCTGTGGGAATATTCTTTCCCATTCACTTATTTTCAGCCAGGCTATAGCTCTTCTCATTAAGGTACAGGTTTGTGCACTCCAAGTGCCAACTCACGTTTCAGCAGCAGTATCATTTTGAAGTCACCTAAATATGTATGGTCTTGTTGAGTATTCATGGCCAACAGAAGTTTCTCTTTAGTTGTTGATTGAACATTCGTTTAGTATCCTCTTTTTGACATGTAATACATTTGTAAACTCTCATCTCTTCTCGTCTTTTTTTCGATTGATCATATTCATGCGTTACCGCTCTCTCCGATGCTCGCTTCATGGGCTGGCTGCCCACTGTCTCTCAGCAGTCTATAACAAGAAAGTCATTATATTAGTAAATGTGGTGTCATTCAGCATTGAAAACAAGTCCCTTTGCATAAGATTCCATGTGCGGCATGGTTTTGCAAAAGGTCAATGAAGATAAGGCAATACCACCATCGCATTATTTGTCTGTTGTCTTCAAAAGACCGAATTTCCCTTTAATGTAATCGTGTAAATCATGTTATGGATGTCCTCTAAGCTATTTGCCATCAGATATCTGAAGTCAATTATTCCTGATCTACAGGCTAACTGAGAAAATGAAATTTAAGTCTCGCTTTTCACCCTTTATTGGGGAAAACATGAAAATTTGATATTGTGTGTGACATCACTTTTACAACCAAGAAAAAAATTACGTAGCTTGTTGGCAAAAAAAAAAGAGTTAATTTTTGTCTATTGAAGGAATTTATACCCAACAACCTTTTACAGCAAATCTTTTGAGTTTTACCCCACTGGTCCCTTGGGTACTTTCCCTCTCTCCCTCCCCTCTTCCTTTCCCTCTCTTCTGCCTCACTCTTCCACCCTCTCCCTCCCTTCTCATCTCTCTCATCCTCCCACACCCTCATGTTAATCAAAGTCTCAGGCAGTGAAAAACACAAATTAAAACAATCCTTTAATCTGGGTAATAAAGCAAATTACTCTTTGAGTTTGAAGGAGCTTAATTGAAAAAAAGCCTCTTGTAGAACAAATTGATGGCAAAGTGATTTTGCTTAACTGTTGGACACTTTGTTTCACTTGGTTGTGATTTTCTACGTTTTGTATTCAAAGGCTCCGCACGACCTTCTCTGAACCTAAAGGCTGAGTTTGAATGAGACTCGGGTTTTGACATTAGGACTGAAGAGTCTGTAACTCAAATTACATCATTTGACCTTTCTCCACATTGTGCATCGAAAACCTCCTTGTGGCATATTTGTTCAGCTCTAACTCAAATACAAGTGGAAGAGGGATTTAAGAGTCGACTCTACCCATGACATTTAGCAAATGAGTTGTGTGTAATTTGTTACATGACATCTTGGCACGTGACGAGGATCCTTTTTGTTGCACGTGCCAAGGAGGATGAGGGTTATCAAATCTGTAAACATGTTGAAGTGAGGTTCCTGAAGTTAATTTCCCAGAAATCGCAAAACACACTGGAGAATAAAAGTGATGACTTCACACACTCCTCACCGACAGTAGTTTAATGAAATATTTTTTATCCCATTTCCCAACACCAAATGTAACTAGATCAATGCATGTCCTGTTTTTTAACATGCAATAAATCTCATTCCCAAAATAAATAAATCCAAGTTTGTTTCATGGGAAGAAATAGGCTAAGACTGTCTGTGTTCAGTCATGTTGTAAACAGTTGTCTTAATCTGCGTTAGCAGACCTGAATTAAGTCAATTTTGGCAATCTGCTGCAACTTAAATTTACGGTGTTAAGATTAAGGTTAAGGTGTGTTTCTCGTACACTTACCTTTGAACTGTCTCGTTTCAGTTTGATTCTTAACCCAACTATAAACAGTAGGATTAGTGTTTTGCAAACAAGGCTTTGGGAGCTTCACAAAATGTATCATCCCTTCTGTGGACATTAATGTTGGTGTCTCGCTTGCGCACATTAGTTGGTGAATGTTACATATATCACGTTGTCTTCCGATGAAGAAACAGTGAGTTATTGCTGGAACCCTGAACAGATTCCAGATTCCTGCTCTGGCTTTGACTGAGAAGACAATGGCAAACCACAGTCCTATCCTTGCTGGGCTAGATAGCATATGTTTGATGGGCCAAACCACCTCCTTCTAAATCCAAGTTCCTTGTGTGTATTCTTACAAGGAGACTGCTGCAGCAGCATTGAACCTCGACCTTGGGTCGACCACAGAATGAAGAGCTTCTCGATACAAATATAGCATTTCAGCAGCAACTTTCGGAGAACCAATGTTCCTCAGAAATAGTTATCACCCAAAGTCATATCTTATTGGATGTCATATGTTTTCACTTAGCCCTTCAGTGTTTCGAATTTGAATTCGTTTGTAATGAAGTTTCATGAAAACTTGTTTCAGTAATTTATTTGTTTGTTTTGTATTTGGACATTTATTGATATTTGGTTGTCAGTTTTCATCATTTTTGGGGATATTGCAATACCATTAATGCAGTGCCTCCGAAAAAAGGGATGGAATTTAGAATTCAGCCATGGAATTACAATTTAGAAGCAGCACACAATGACCAACTGCTTTTGAAACGTACTGTGAGATCTTTAACATCCACCAACTAATTCAAGCAGACTGGACACCAAGTTTAACGTCTATCTGAGTGAGGACGCAATTTGTGATGCAACTCCCTGCCTATAAGACAGCAATCTGACAGTTTAGAGTTTGGGTGGAATCAAAACCAGACACGACAGCTCAAAAGTAAACATTATCTCTCCGCAATCCTTTCAACCATGTTTGTGATCAATTTTGTTATTATTGTTTTTTTTGAACTCTTGTTTTTTTTCTTCAACTACAGCAATCCCTACAGGTTGTTTTAAAGTCATATTCCTTTGTCATTTTGTTTTTATTGTCCTTGTGCCAACCTAAATTATTAGTTATGGTATTTCGATGTTCAATTTTCTTTCATATCACATAAATGTAACATCTCATCCCAGGTGACATTAAACAAATTTCTAATTTTGTTTGTTGGTGAATAAGTGTGTGTATTACTAAAATTAATACTCGGTTAATTGTTAGCAGAAAACAAAATGTTTTGGAAGAAAGATAATTTGCAAATGTCGACTGTCAATAAACGATTACTGTGCTGTAACATACAAGTTATGTTGTTCAACTGCCGTCATCGAAGTGATGGGTTCAATGCTCGTTTTTTTATTGAAGGTAGAGGATGTGTCGTTCACCCGCCCCGTGCGACCGTGGCCACTAAACCGAACCCCCTCTTTTTACATAGGCCATTGGGATTACCAACCACAGGGTTTTCAGAAACACAACCCCCATGGTTGGCGAGGAATATGTGTCTAAACAACGTTAAAATTAAATAGTGATGAAACGACGTTAAATTCGCAATTTCACTCGATTAAGTCATCTTGCGATATGTGATGGAGGAACAGAGAGACAGACAGACAGACTGACAAACATATTATTATATAGACTAGCAGGAACATCAGCTGTGCAATGAGACTTCGAGTTTTCAACTCTTCCTCCCCTTACCTCCCACCCTTCAAAACCTCCAAGTCATCAACACTCCCTTCAAAATCCCATATCATCAGCACTCCCTCCCAAACCCCAAGTCCTTAACCTCACCCTCAGAAACCCCAAGTCTTCAACCATCCCCCCCCCCACACCCCA